>NC_133171.1:5115357-5421785 GCF_040802235.1 Manis javanica
CACCCACAGTCTTGATGGTAAACAACTGATACACTTATAACCATTTTGTGTCCATGTAACTATCCATTTGTCAGTTTCAGTAGAGTATTCCATAAATTATGTGAGATAGTCAACACTTTATATAAAATAGCCTTTTGTTAGATGACTTTGCCCAGCTGTAGGCTCCTGTAAGTATTCTGAGCACATTCAAGGTAGGGTAGGCTAAGCTATGATATTTTCAAATTACCATGGGTTTTTTTTGGCATAACCCAAGTGTAAGTTGAAGATGATCTGGACTGTGAAATGCTTACCATAATAGATTTAGTTACTACCCATCACCTCATATAGATACAAAATAAAAGAAAGACAAAAAAAATTTCTCCTTGGGATGATCTCCTCTCAACAACTCTCATATATGTCACAGGAGTATTGACTGTAGTCATCATACACTAAGTATCTTAACATATAAATTTATTTAACATGCATATGTATTTCTTAAAACTTACAATAGAAGTCTCATTTTAATTATGTTTGAGCAATGCATGAATTTGTGATATTTTCTTGTATGTATTCCCCTAAAAGAGCACTACATCTCTGAAGGTCCTCTTACTGCCCTGTTCACGCATCATTCTGCAGGTGGTGAACTGCACCACCTTGATGTTCCAACATGACAGGATATGCAACAGCATCTTTCTTTCTTTATTTTATTCCCCTTTAAGTATTCCCCTTTATCTATTCTTTCTCTTGATGTCTCTTCTATCTTATTAATGTCTGCCTTTTTAATTTTATTCCTTCAGTCAGAGTTTGCTATGCTCAATCCCATGTCTTCCTCGGAATCAATAGTTCTCTCCATTTTGTCAGACCAAACTACTGTGATTCTGGTCTGGGACATGGAAAAATTACAAGTTTAAGTGATATAGATGATATTACTGTTATGTATTTTCTTGACAGATATGGAGAATATATACCCTCCAACTCAAAGCAGGGGAAGTTAACTGTAGAGCTCATTTTGGGATTCATCCACAAGAAGGAAAACCCACTTATTTCCATTTTAAGAGTTTGTTTGTGAAATCCTCTTATGCAACTACCATCATGTGGGAAGAAAGAGAGGATTAAGAGCATCATAATAGGCACAAAAATAGGGCCAATTTTCACATTACACAGCTAAATTGGAAAGGAAGGAAATAAAGACATCAGTGGATGAAATTAATGTAATTGGAGAATACTGTAGTCAAAGTAGTTTGTTCTAATCTTGTACACGATATAAAAATGTTGTTGCAAATGGACCCCAGCTGCAAGTAATCACAGTCAGAGGCTAAATGGAATCGACCATGTTGATCTGGTAGAGAGGCAAAGGCCCATGCAACTTTTCTTGGAGGAAAATATACAGTCAACAGTCCCAAGAATAATACATGAAAAGTGTGCTACTACTCTGCCAATTAATTCATACACCCGAACCGAGGAATCGGAATGATTAAAAAAAGAACATTTCCAGCTCCACAATTCTTTCATCGTCAAATTTTTCTTACTTAAACAGCATAGATGCCAACCTTCCATTTATAGGAAACTCATCATCCTATGAGCCATTAAAGTATGAAAGGACTTTAAAGTGTGTTTATACCAAAAAGGAGATGATAACAAGTCCCCCAGTGTCTTATATGTCTTATATGGACTTAAATGTCATATTGCAAAACACTGCTTATTTTCTGCCAAATTTTAAAGACCAGCACATACACACATGTACATATATTTCAAGAGGAAAGAGTCTTACAGGTATGTGGCTATACTTTGGAGTTCAGAATGTTATATTTATTTAAGAATTGATATGCTGAAGTAGTGAACATCTTCTAAGCAAATATTTAAAGCCATTCTGATTCTGTTAAAACCTGTGTCTATCTCGGGAAGGTGTTCACAAAAGAATGGTGGGTATACACTTACCAATAACTGGATACTCACTAATCCCTTCTCAAATGCTTTTCCTTCTGACAGAATTAGGAGGAGTAGATGATACCATAAGATAAGTAACACTCATCTTCCTGGGTCATCAATTTTATTCTGATATTTGAGGAGTAATTTCAGTCATTTCAATAACTTTCACAACATCATTTCACTATTAAAGTAAATACAGGGTGCTGAATTTGCTTGGATATAAAATATAAAATTGGTATTATCTATTTACAGTTGTCTGTCTTCACAATTTCTGGCTTTATAAACATATTCTCACCTGCATCAGAAAGGATCTGTAGACATTGTTTTCTACTACACCATTCTCTTTATTATCTTCATAGAACTTCTTACAGTTTCAAAGTATCTTGAAAACATATTTTGTTTATTTGTTTATTATCAGTCCCATTCCAGAATGCAAGATTCATGAGAACTTGGTCATGCATATCTGACATGTGCCTGTATCAGAGCACTAGTTATGTGTTCAGTGTATATTTGTGGAATAAATGGATGGATTTTTTAAGTTTGAGAATTATTGACTTGATAGATCCTAGCCATTTGCAACAACATGGATGGAACTAGAGGGTATTATGCTCAGTGAAATAAGCCAGGAGAAGAAAGACACTTCTAAATGATTTATTAGGACTGACAATCTGTATTGAGATTATTTCCATTTTTAATAAAATTACTTAAGAATTTGGTAGGTTAAATAATTCATTCTAAAGCAGGGAGATAACCATTATTTCCTCAGCCTAAGCCCTTCTCTATCCTCTTCAGAATTAAATTTTACAAAGATAAACTGACCTAAGAATAATGTAGTGGTTAAGAGCATGGCTCTTAAGGTCATCTGCCTTGATACCTAACTGGATCTGCCGCTTTCTAAACATGATCATAAACATGATCACAGACATAATGATTCCTCTTCTTTGAGCTATGTGAGAATTGAGTCAATGAATTCTGCAATAAACTTACTATAGTGGCAGAAACCTGAGACATTGCCCAAGATAAAAGCTCTTCTTGTTACTTGAGTGACTTTTTCAGCAAGGATCGAATAAAAGCTGTGCTAGAAAGTAAGTCAGAGACAAGCATGATCCATGTGTGAAAAATTATGTTGGTTCTTGGGTACAGAGGGCAAGTACCTCAACATAATAAAGGCCATATACGACAAGCCCACAGCCATCATCATACTTAAGAGCGAGAAGCTGAAAGCTTTTCCTTTAAGATCAGGAACAAGACAAGGATGCCCACTCTCCCCACTTTTATTCAACAAGCTCTGGAGGTCCTAGCCACAGCAATCAGACAACACAAAGAAATAAAAGGCATCTGGATTGATAAGGAAGAAGTCAAACTGTCACTATTTACAGATGACATGATATTGTACATTAAAAAACCCTAAAGATTCCACTCCAACACTACTAGAACTAATACCTGAATTCAGCAAAATTATAGGATACAAAATTAATACACAGAAATCTGTTGCATTCCTATACACAAACGATGAAATAGCAGAAAGAGAAATCAGGAAAACAATTTCATTCACAATTGCATCAAAAACAATACCTAGGAATAAACCTAATGAAAAAAATGAAAGATCTATTCCCTGAAAACTACAAGACACTCTTGAGACAAAAAAGGACACTAGTAAATGGAAACACAACCCATGCTCATGGATAGGAAGAATTAATATTGTCAAAATGGCCATCCTGCCTAAAGCAATCTACAGATTCAATGCAATTTCTATCAAAATACCAACAGCATTCTTCAACAAACTGGAACAAATAGTTCTAAAATTCATATGGAACCACAAAAGACCCCAGATAGCCAAAGCAATCCTGAGAAGGAAGAATAAAGCGGGGAGGATTATGCGTCCCAACTTCAAGCTCTACTACAAAGCCACTGTAATCAAGACAATTTGGTACTGGCACAAGAACAGACCCATAGACCAGTGGAACAGACTACAGAGTTCAGATATTGACATAAGCATATATGGTCAATTAATATCTGATAAAGGAGCCATGGATATACAATGGGGAAATAACAAAACTGGACAGCGACATGTAAGAGAATGAAAACTGGATTATTGACTAACTCCTTACACAAAAGTAAACTCGAAATGGATCAAAGACCTGAATGTAAGTCATGAAACCATTGAACTCTCAGAAGAAAACATAGGCAAAACTCTCTTGAATATAAACATGAGCAACTTTCTCATGAACATATCTCCCTAGGCAAGGGAAACAAAAGCAAAAATCAACAAGTGGGACTATATCAAACTAAAAAGCTTCTGTACAGTAAAGGACACCATCAATAGAACAAAAAAGCATTCTTACAGTATGGGAGAATATATTCATAAATGACATAGCCAATAAGGGATTGACATCCAAAATATATAAAGAGCTCATGCACTTCAACAACCAAAAATCAAATAACCTAAATAAAAAATGGGCAGATGATCTGAACAGACACTTCTCCAAAGAAGAAATTCAGGTGGCCAACAGGCACATGAAAAGATGCTCCATACTGCTAATCATAAGAGAAATGCAAATTAAAACCACAATGAGATATCACCTCGCAACAGTTAGGATGGCTAATATCCAAAAGACAAGCAACAACAAATGTTGGTGAGGATGCAGAGAAAGGGGAACCCTCCTACACTGCTGGTGGGAATGTCAATTAGTTCAACCATTGTGGAAAGCAGCATGGAGGTTCCTCAAAAAACTAAAAATAGAAATACCATTTGACCCAGGAATTCCACTCCTATGAATTTACCCTAAGAATGCAGTAGCTCAGTTTAAAAAAGACGTATGCACCCCTATGTTTATTGCAGCACTATTCACAATAGCCAAGAAATGGAAGCAACCTAAGTGTCCATCAGTAGATGAATGGATAAAGAAGAGGTGGTACATGTACACAATGGAATATTATTCAGCCATAAGAAGAAAACAAATCCTACCATTTGTAACAACATGGATGGAGCTAGAGGGTATTATGCTCAGTGAAATAAGCCAGGTGGAGAAAGACAAGTACCAAATGATTTCACTCATCTGTGGAGTATAAGAACAAAGCAAAAACTGAAGGAAAAAAACAGCAGCAGACTCACAGAACCCAAGAATGGACTAACAGTTACCAAAAGGAAAGGGTCCGGGGAGGGTGAGGGGGGAAGAGAGGGATAAGGGGATGAAGGGGCATTATGATTAGCACACATAATGTAGGGTGGGCATGGGAAAGACAGTATAGCACAGAGAAGACAAGTAGTGACTCTATAGCATCTTACTATGCTGATGGACAGGGGCTATAATGGGGTATGGGGTGGGAACTTGATAATGGGGGGAATCTAGTAACCACAATGTTGCTCATGTGATTGTATATTAATAATACCATAATAAAAAAAAGAAAATATGGTTGGTTCTATGAAGGGTGTTGTTTAATAATATGCAGAGTCCTTGCTAAACACTTTGTTTAACTTTGCATGTTAACTTAAATGTTACAAATATTTATGTACTCCATTTACAATTAAAACATTGTTAAGAGTAATATACTTTACAGGATAAAAATTATCTCATCATGAAAAATACTTGACAATATCTTTACATTATAGAATCTTTCATTTCCAATTTCTTTCCAATTACTCTCCCAGATCATTTATTTACTTATTGAAATGACAAAAAGAAGACATTATGCAAAAAATCTGCAGTCTCTATAGTTAATATGTCAATGTATATAAAGTAGAATTAAAATTCTATCAGAGGAACAAAAATATGGTATGTAGACATGTACTTTACATTTGATCTGATACAGAGAAATGTAACTTGGGATTTTAAAATCTGTGTGTGTGTGAGTGTGTGTGAATAAAACAATGTAAAATTAACTTAAAGGAGTGTAACTTTCAACCTATCAGAACTCAATTTTTAGTATGAGATAGTTCTCAAATTCCTAGTAATAAGTCAGTCTTCAGTATTTCCTGATTTGAGATTGTTTATCCTAAACAGATTATAATCACATTTGGTACTGTTCATAAACAAGTCCAAATTCATTTTAATTAATATGTTAAGAAGCAGTCTTCTAAGCATAGTCAAAGACCTAAAGGCTCATGTTTGAATCAGGAGCTGTCAATGGCCTAGAGTTATGAAGGAACTGGGTCACACCGTCACGTTAGTATTTGGACAAAACTTGTCAAACATCTCAGACAAAAATGTGTGAGAGAGTATGTTCTATTATTGATTCTAAGAACTGTGTATATAGGGTATTTCCATACTGCTGTCCTTCTAAATAGTTAATTCGGCATGGGTTTGCTTCACAATATGAGGCGGATTATGTCATATATACTAGCTCAGGCAGTTCTAGCAATTTGAAAGCATGTAACAGAAAAATAAATCAGTGTTTCAGATCTGGGAAATACATTATCTTCTCCAATGTGAAGTTTTATAAATTAAGCTACAATTTGAATAGAGAAATAACTTCAGTGATGGTATTTATCACTCAAATATTTTTGGATTTGTATATTACTTTTAAAATTGTTATTTATTTTTGTTTACAAAAAGGACCAAGACAGAAATTAACTTGTTGAAGGATGTAGAAGAAGGAGTGGCAACAATAATACAAACAGAAGGAAAATGGGATAAAGTTGACTCTCTCTGGTCCTTCCCCTAGACAGGATGCATCAAACAATGAAATTACGTAGAGAAAGGAAAGAACTTGAATTCTTAAAACTTAATTGTCTCCTATGTTGCATCTGGTTTCTTTACCATTAAATTCTGGAAGCCATTCCCTCATACTTAGCACTTTAAGATCAGTTTTAAAACAAATATCACCGTCAATTTTTGGTGGTGGAATCAATATTAAGCCACTTCTTCAGGTGTCACTGAGCAAATGTCTTTCATAGTTTTCACTAGGAAAAATGGGGTGAAATGGGACTATAATACCCGGCTTGTGAGGGTGTTTTATATATAAACTGATGATTGTAAAACACTGTATAAATGCTAATTGCCTTGTATGAGTGTCAAAGGTTTTGCAGTTATACCTGAATCTTGCCAAGGAGAAGTTTGTTTCATGCCAAGCAGAGTTTATTCACTACCCCTCTGGAACTGTGATGGAGTTTGAGCTTCACTGGTGGCAGTACAGTGTGGCTGTATTAACCTGGCTTTGAAAAGGACTTCACAACTACTCACAGGGACTGTGATTACCAGCACTACTAAAACATGCTTATATTCCACTTGTGATTATAAAGTCTAATGCATGGAATAAGTCTACTATTTTGACTACAAAGAAGAGATCTGATGGCTTTCTGAATGGGATATAACAAAATTTTGGGATTTCATAACATGAACTATCATCACTAAATAAGCATAAATGATCAAATTCTCAACTCAAGAAGAGCAAATGTAATTGTTCCATGCCCCGGAGTGATGTGATGACTGTCACTAGGCATATAGCAATTGTTTATGTTTATAAAGAGTCTTAAAAAATTAGTGGCTGAAAGCAAAATGTGGTGTCCCATACGTAAAATAATATGTGGAGTTTTTAAAAATGAGAAATCACGGTATGTGTGAAAAAGAATTTAAAAAAGATCTTCTAAAGAATGTTTGTGGACTCCATAGTGAATAAAAGAAAGCTATTTACTTTAAAGGGAAAAAAACTTGGAACTTTCTTTCTTAATAGAAAAATATAGAAGAAAAATATAACCAGCAATTAGTCCATTGGACTCTGTCAAGTAATGAGATTGTCTCAACTTGTCTAGGCAGAAGCAGACTTGCATTTCAAGATGATAGTTAAAAATAATAGGAAAAATGAAATCTGTAGGCATTATTATATATACCTGCATCCAAAATACAACGTTATGTGGTATCATTAGATACAATTCTGAATAATCAAGGTGTGTTCCAAAACTCCTTTGTTTATTGTCTATGGTTTTGAAACTTGCCTTGGCCATCCATGTTTTAGCTTGTCCTCACTTGCCTTGGCGTAATGGACACGTTAAAAGAAGTTTTACATCATCTGAGTGGCTGGTCACAGAACTCATCTGAAAGCACCTCAATATGATTTACCGTTATCACTCAGTGCTACTAGTACAAAATTCATTGCTCCGAATTCACATCTGCTGGATTAGTGTATTTCATTATTACTAATGATTAAAAGTGTACTTACATGAAGCACCTACACATTTTCCATAGGCAAAATACGTTTTAGTTCCTTTAGCAGCTACATGGCATAAAATACTTTTTCATAGTTTCCCCCCTCATCTACAATGGGGCAGTACATATTCCTGTATTCTGTGTTTCAGCAATAGTTGCCTTGGATTTAGAAACTTCCATGAGCTTCAAACCCCAAAATGTATTTTTCAGGCAGATTAGGTGTCTCCAAAAGTTCTAATGGAGGAGAAACATCACTACTGGATTAAGGAAAACATGAATCAGGTGAGAGCTTGGATGTTAAATGTATACATGAGCACATATATGTAATATAAATTACATATTCCCTTGGTAAATATCTAAATTTCTTGATGCTATGGTTTCCAAACCTAGAATATTTCCTCTCTGAGTGAAGAAACCCTGCAAAGTTAAGGCCCTAAAATCTAGTGTAGGCACAATCTCCTGGATTCCAATGACCAGAAATGTTTTTCATTTTTTCTTTTTAGAAATTCAACTTTATATATATATATGTATCTATACATGTGTGTATATATATATATATATGATACTTCTTTATGTTTATTACTTATGAAATAAATATTGGCTTCAGGGGAAAATTATCTCTTCAGATTCAGAAAGATAAAAAATGAATTAACCCTAACTCTACAGTTACATATTTTTTGTAACAATTACCAATATATAATGTATATTAGTTATATGGTTTACATAAAAGACTTTGCCAAGCTATTCATATATTTATTTTATTGGACACTTATATTGTATTGTGTGTCAATCCCTGGCACTGTTTTTAAGGCTTTATACATCCGAATCCAGTCTCTAATCTGAAATCCTTGGTGCTGAATATGTTTTGGAGGTCTGATTTATTTTTTATATTTTTAAGTGTAATTCAGAACACATACTGTATATTATATTGCAAAACACCTTCAAAGAGGTCTGGGTGATATCCTGTTGTAAGAGATCTGCATTAATATACCTAAAGGAGAAGTACCCAGGTTGAATAAAGACTAAAAAATATTTTTATGTCAAGTAATTTTTCTGCTAAATTAATTCACATAAATTAAAACCTGACTGCCAAATTTTTATACTTGTACAGATAGTCTATATGTATATGCATAATGTATATAATTGTACACATATATAGAATATATAGACATATGTGATTTAGGAATGTAGCCAATAATGACCTTATTGAGTTGTTTTATTCTTCCAATTTAAGAGAATATAAATCCATGTTTTAATTCTTCATATTGATGGCGAAAATCACAATAAAGACACAAGTAGCCAGTAAGGTAATTTTATATTTCTGTAAGCTATCAAGCAGTAACTTGATAAGAGGAAAAAGATTAACTACAAATTGCCCAGCACTTTTACCATAAAGATATTTCTGAGAAACTAGGTAGTTAGTAGGGATATAAAAATAGGATTTTACTAAAATAAAATCCATGTTGCCTTTTAAATCTACTGCTTTGATCTTTAATTATAGAAAGGTAAGCTTTTTTCCTTTGGTAAGCTAATATTTTGGAGGCAGATGCTCAAATCAGGAGCCAGCATAAATCAGCAAAAGCTGAAATTTCCTTCCCTTTCTTTTCCTTTCCTTTTCTTCCTTCATTTTTTTTTTTCCTCAGACAGGTTAATTCATTAAATGTAAAGGTATTAGCAGCTAAAAAGATCCCAAATATTCTTGATGTGTCCAGTACCAGTGATTACTTAATCATGTTGTCGCCTATTTGGCGACCACTGCCAACCCCACCCTTACACTTTGTAAGGCTTCTTGGGTCCACGGGGGAACTGGATGACCCTTCTACACAGTGAGAAATCACTCACCTCATCATGCTAAGAAGGTAGTAACTGCAAATTAGGGCAGGCTCAGAATGTTATCGCTGGGATGAAAACCAAAAAATATCGTGTCCAAAACCCAAACTTTTCTAGTCCGAAATTGAGGTTAAGAAAGATTAAACATGCTTGAAGGTGGAATGAGAATATACTTTGAAGATTTTGAGGTTTGCAGTGTGAAGGTTTGAGGCTCTGCGATCTCCCTGAAGGTGTGTAACATTGCTCATGTTATGTCTAAAATTCTCTAAACCGTGGTGATCACTTAAAATGGGGATGACGATACACATCTCAAAGGGCGGCTGTGATGATTAAATGAGATCATGGAGAGAAAAAGTTTCTGACATGCACTTGACTGAGTAAATTCAGAACTGTTATAATTTTTAATAGAAAGGGCTGCATTTCTTGAGGTGACAGCATCGTGACAATAATTTAGGTTTCTTGACTTTCAGCTCATTATTCTTTCACCATTCCATATTATCTCACACTTGCCCGGAAGTAAGGAATCACATAGTAACACAGAATTTTAACTGCTAAATGAGAAGATGTGTCTTTTCTTTGGCTCATGACAAACCTCAAAAAGTATAAGCATAGTTTAATAATACCATAAATTTATCAAGGAAAAACAAAAAAATAATGCAACTTTTAAAAAATTCTGGACAGCCTACAAAGTAATGTTGTCTAAAATGAAGAATATGGGGAAATGCTATAATATATTTCAATCCTGCAGACTTGAAAATCCTCCATGAACAATGTTTGCACCAAAAAGAAATTTTGTAAATTAGTTACTGAACATTCCTGAGTTTTTAAAGCAATATTTCCTTAAGAGGAAAGCAGGCTTCGTTTTTCAGTGACACAGAAAATTCCTATCATTTTCACTTTGTTCCAAAATTATATTAATGGAGTTTTTGTCATGGGAATAAATTAAAATGGGGCATACGGCCTGTGGAACGTGATGGTATTTCTTCACCATGCAATTTACAAGAAAACAATCTCATTTAGATTGTATCACCGACCGCGTGGCCTGCACGGGACATCATGTGGCTGGGTTCATTCAGTAAGAGGCATGTGATTTTTAAAAGATTTCATTTAGAATTTCTCAGAACAAGTTTATAAAAGGATCACTTATATTTAGGTTAGAATGGGCTGTTTCTTGCAGCTATAAATTTCACATTGTACTTATCTCCTAGAGTTTTCTGACAGAAACTTAAGTTGAATGATAGTGAGCAAAAAAAAAAAAAAAAAATAGGAAGAAAAGAAAAGGAAAAAGAAGTGATGCCTTAGCAAAGAGAACCAAAAACTGGGCTTTAAATATGAAAATATGTAAGCTTTAGGATCTTCTGCTTATCCTTGTTGCTCTTTTATGTGTGTGACTTTCTTATGTAAGGGATAAAATATACCATTATATTAAGCCTCCATGTAATTTAATAATGGCAGTAAGAAAAGATCTAAGAAAAAATCACAGATTGGAACAAATCAAATTCGGTCACAATTATATGCAGGCAATACTAAAATATAAGAATTGGCATCGAGGTATTTATGTTTAATGAGCTTATGAATGTTGAAAGAGTAAAACATAAATTTTTGAGATGTTTCTAGGATTTGGAGAGCTGCTTTAATTTTCACAGTAGGCATTTAATGCCTAGCCATTCAAATGGTGATGAAAATCTACATATATCAAACAAAAGCAAATCCCCAAAGCCCACAAATTAGAATCATTCAAAATTTGTCTTCTGCAGATGTTTAAAAATAAGGATGGTGATACACCAAAGTAACTATTACTTTCTCTAGCATTTGGTTATGCCCTAATAGACTTAAATTATTTTATGAAAAATTCCTGAAACCACCTATTTGTCCTGTCTTATAAAATCCGAAATACATGCATGGAGGGTTGTACATAAGTGGCCAGGTGTAAAAGTAAGGAGATGGGGTGTGGATGCTGGGAAGAACACAGGATAAGGGAAAAGTTTTCATTAGCATCACTATATTCAACAAGTCTCAAGCTGATTGTTCCTCTGATTCTGTGAAATGTATGCCTTTAGCTAAAATGCTCCAAGGGAAACAGAACCAGCCATGGGGTGTAACACTCAGTATCATTCTTTCTTCCATTTTTCTGCTTTTCCACCCACATTACAAATCAATGAATGAATGAATGAATAAATAAATAAATAAAATAACAATTTCACAATATACTTCCGAAAGAAAGTGTTTATGACTCAACAATCATACGGAGAGGCCATCAGAGCAGAGGAGAGCCAGGAAAGAGGCTGAGGAGAGATGGAAAATGGGAAGAGAGGAAGCAAGGATACAACGCACGTTCTCAGGAAAAATCCGATAGGAAATCACACAAGTGAGGCACTCAGCCAACTGCCATATGCCCTGACAGAGATACCGACAGCAGCAGCGAGCCCAGGGAGCTGGTTTATCATTAGCCCCTCGCCCAGCAGTGGTGGAAACTCATTTAGCCCCATGCTGGACTTTCATTAGGCCAGACTCGCATCAGATGGTCCCGGGTTTTGGCTCCGGAGCGGTGTGGCCCCGCGTTGGGGGAGGCAGCCCGGCCTCAGCTCTGCAGGGCGCCCAGATCAGAGCGATCCTGCCTGACAGATGCCAGGGCCGCGGTGCAGGCGGATGGCAAAGGGGCCCCGGTGCAAGGCTATCCTTCATGTTGGCACTTTGTGACATGAGGCGTTTGCAAAAGGAGAAACAAAAAACATGCCTAACCCTTCAAGTTTGTTTTTCACTTTACTTTTACTGAAAATAAGAGGAAGTGAAAAAAATCCCTGAAGCTGAAAAAGCAAAGAGGAAACGCCAGCAGTCTTCACGTGGAACCACAGCAAAGAGCTGAGCTGACACCCGCAAGCTTTTTTTTTTTTTCACCTCCAGACTGTAATAAAAAGTCAGTGAAGCAAGGGATGTCAATATATTCTAATAACAAAGACGTGAAATTTTAGGGGGACTTTTTTCTTTTGCTTCCCGAAGTTATGTTAAAAATACACAGAAAATAGAGGATGAGTATTAAAGTCGGATACACACTCATAAGGAAGATACATTTCTTAGAAAAAGAACCTGAAACTTACATCACAGCAGTGATACATACTGTGGTTTTGAGGGAAAGGGGATTTTTCTTAACTGAATTTGAGTTTATTGCCTTTAAATCAGTAATGATCCTATCAAGAAATATACAGAAAAGAAAGAAGACAGCTGATGCTATTTTTTTTTCTATCCTCCTTTTCAAAGAGGAAAATCATGTTCAATATTTGAATCACTGATTATTGTTATATCATATTATGTTACTATGCTTTATTATGTTTTTGTGTTTTGTTCTCTGAAAGCTTTTTAAAAATATAGCAGAACCCAAAATGTATCCTTTTGTTAATTTCTTTTTTATGTTTCTATGAATTACAGAACAAATGACAGATGATCTAGGAAGAATAAAGACTTTCTTTTCATTCTTTTATTTCATTCATTTAATTAGTTTATTTCATATCAATTATAAATGCCATTATGTCAGTTTTCACATCAAATATATATCAATATGTCATTCATTTCAATATGATACATTAAACAATAATTGAGCAATTTATTTTATATTCACTTGCCTTTCTGTCCAATATCCTGAAATGTATATTTCAATTCAATTTATGTGAAGGCAGAGAACTGAAAGACGAAGAGTTTATGAAAAAGAAGCAAGTGGTATTTTCCTAATATCACCGTATTTTCAACTGAAAAATCTGTTTATGTATATTTAGAAGATTTTGAGAAACCATTAGCATAAACCACTCATTTTAGGTTACATAACCACCTAAAATACCTGTAATGATATTCTGAACTCTGATTGTTGGATAACAAATTGGGGGAAACAATTGAATAGTTTTCAGTTTCTCATCTATACAGAGATGAGTGGTTAGTTATTGTTAAAGTGTGCTGTTTTCTTTCCTCATCTTCTCTGGGAATGAAGTTTGCAGATATCTTTAGGTCGACGGACCATAGGGAGTTTTCTTGGTGCAGTGAAGGCCCTTTTAGTATATTTCACTCCAGGCATTTCTATTCCTGTTTGTCAATGACATGTGGCTTATCATCTACTTAATCATCCTGGTTTATGGCAATTTATAGACATGTTAGGGAGCACTGCCACAGATGGTTCTTCTTACCGAATTAAGAAAGAACTGTTGGCATTTTCATATATTCTTTCACTTATTTAAATAGTAAAATTATTTTAAGAGGAAATCTCTGTTTACTAAGAATGGATGGTGCAAAAATGTTGCAAAATTGTTTTTTAAGGGAAAAAATTGTCATGTATACATGCAAATAAAATAGATACCAATAACCTGAAGTATAAATAACTAGAAAGCTAAAACTACTAAAATACCATTGAAATTTTCAGATCAGTTTTCTCTGGTTTATAATTTTAGAAGTAGAGGCTCTGTGCAATTGTGTGTGTGTGTGTGTGTGTGTGTGTGTGTGTGAATAGTTACCAAGAATATATGCTAATAATCCTGACTGCCTAGACAGTTCAGCTGTGTTTGAAGTAGTTATTGCCTGAGAAAATAATCTAGCTACAATGTTATTAGCAAAGTGGGCCAAGCCTCTTTAATGCACCTAAGGTGTTAGAAAGTTGAGTACACATGTAAGCCCTAGAGCAGGTGGGTTGTGTTGAAGCGCCACCTACTGAGACATTGTGCTCCCCAGACTTGCATGCCCAAGTTGGCATTTCCTATAGCATTGGCAAAACTGGTTCAGGGGAAAAAATTGAAGTACAAATGAAATCCTATTTTTGGCAAGCAGGACTCTATAAGTGTGTCAGCTTCAAACTTTACTGATTACAGCAGTTTGTCTGTGCTAATGCATTTGTGATTTCCCTTTTCTGAAGAAGAATAAGAATCAGAAAGGAGAATATCAGCTTGAATGCTCATAAATTGGGTCGTTTATGGGTGTATGAAAAGAAGGGTGGGGAAAAAGAAGGATGGGACAGTTTCTAATGCATTTTACACATTGCAAGTTTTGTTCAGAATAAAATAGATCTGAGTAAAAAATCATACAATCTCATACAAACACATAGCTATAACAGATTATATCATCCTAATGAATATGATTAGGTTAACAAATAGGCCTAAATGCATGCATGCCCTTATCTCTTCCAACCAACTCTAACCTCACATTTAAAGCAACTGAAGGAAAAAGTACTCAGAAGGAATTAGATATTCTATCTTACTTTATAAGTGAGAATAAGAATGCTGTACAGCCACATTGCAAACGGTACAACCAGCTCATGACTGACTTGGACGAGCTTCAGTAACGAGTCTTGAGATTGGTGGAGATATTTTTTAAGGTATTTAAAACAGAATGTTAAGTTGCATCTTGTGGATATTGATTAAATAAAATAATTTTCTTTCTTAAGCATTACCATAAAAATATAAGAAGGCATTTCTTCTACAAACTAGGCTTGACTTCAGTGGGGAAAGTCATTCAGTAGCTTGAGTGCATATGGGTTCCTGTTTGTATAATTTAGGGGACATTGCTAATATAATATTCTGAGTAAAGACTAATATGTATTTTAAGATAAACAAAGTAAAAGTTTTCAGGTATGATAAATTCTTAAAGGTTTCTCTGTAAATATATATTAACATGATATATATATATATATAGAAGCTGTGCAGAAGTCTGTATAAGTAGGTGTGTCATTTATATACTTAATTGCTGTAGTAACATATTTACATGGCCTGCCTTTAACACTGCAATTTTTTATTATGTTAAATTTTAGACAAATAAACTTCCAAATCACTTAAAAATCACTTAATCCTTTACTCTGTTTTCCATAAATGACCAACACCTTTTCATTATATATGAAGTTTAATTGTCAAAGTCAAATTAAATCATATTAAGGGATGAGTTTAAAGCCATGAAAGATTAAAATAAATTTTAGAAAATGGCTTAATCTTTGTGTTCAAACATAATTGTACTACTGTACAATTGTGTTTTCAATGTAAAAAGTACTTTCAATTTAAAGATTGAAAATATTTATTCACATGTAACATTTTAGGATTGTTCTAATTTATTTTTAGGACATTGTCCTTAATCAGAATTGAATGTTATACCCTTAGGAATTAAAACCCTAGCAAGAACTGGGGCTCACTTTTGTGGACTCCACTAACTCATTTATCTTAAAAATAAATGGGTATCCTTTTCCCTATTAGCCACAAAATAAGAGTCATAATAACTTCTATATCTCCAAGTAATGTTATGAAAACAATGTCTTTAAATCATCACGATTTTTAACGAATCTTTTCAAATCCCAAATTTCAGTATTTTGCTGCAGTACAAACCTTCTGTACGTTTGAAGCTTAATTAATCAAAAGTTACAATTGGAGATATTTACCAACATCTAATGACAACACACTTCTGTCAGAAAGCCAGCCTCAAAAACAATCCTTTTGCCAGTTTTGTGGAAATGACTTAGAACCGGCACCAGATTAAGAATTCCACATTATCCAAAAGCAAATTTAAGGATGTGATTTTGTTACAAGCAAGTTTTCATTCTGTAATGGAATTTTATTTCAATGGCTTTCAAATATCTACCAAATAAAAAAGGAGAGAAAGGGTACTGAACACCTAAAAAGCAGACCATTTCACTTGGCAGGAAAGAATGCATCCCACTTGAGAAGAACTTTCTCATTTAATAGAAGTGTATGGTATTCAAATCTGCCCTTTCAAAAGAACAGTGAGCAAAATATGCACTTGTTTCAGGTCTTAACAGTTAACACCTAAAATGACGAAGCACAGAGTCATAAACAGAATCACAAACATATTGATAAAATGGATTAGCTTTTATCTTCTACTGGGTCTGAGACACCCTAGCACTCATTCAGTAGGCCAGCCCCAAGGCAGAATCCTGAGCAGATACACAGTCTCCGCCCCTTGCCCCAGAGTGGCTGTGCTGTAGCTTGTCTTACTCAAGGGAGAGCAAATTCCACAGTGGAGCACACCCTGCCCCACTGCTCCAAGAGGTACTGTCAGCAATCCAAGGCCCCTGGTGCATTCTGGTCACACACCCTTGAGATTCTGGAATAAAGTAAGTGCCTAAGCCTGTCTGTCTAGTTGATGAGCAGAGGTACATTTAGGTGGTTCTTTTCATTATTGGGAAATTATTTGAAATAATCGTTCTTTCTTCACAAACCTCAAAGTTTCCTTAATTTGCATACTTTGCCAAAAGATCAGTATGGACTCAGTATCTGTAAGGAATGGTTTTAATTTAACATATTCTGGATTTCATTTAAAGAAATCTGGAACAGCTTTCAAAGCAATGTGACTTTTCCAGAGCAAATGAAAAGTATATCTTGAATGATACTTAGCAGCTTACATTCCCCTAATAACACCGTCTCTAACTTGTTTGTAAACTACGATACCCATTAATGGGACGGAGTGCCTGGTTTTCTCTCAAGAGGGTCCTGTTAAGCTCAGTGAAACAATGCGAGGGCAGAAGTCCATTTGGTAAAGTCAGGCCCAAAGGGTAAGCATTTAACCAAAGGACTCAGGGAAGATGCATCGGCAGCTCAGATCAAACCCGATTATGCATGTATGTATTTTCAATACACCAATAAATCAGGGCCCCTGAGTATTGTTATAAGAATTTACTATTGGGAGTCTATTAATACTGGCTTATCGTGGAGTCCTAATGAGAGTCCTCTCATCTCTATGTGCCAGAATCTTGTTAGACCCTTACATTCATTACTTCATTAAATTTTCTCAACAATCCTATAAATATTAAGCCATTTTACAGATAAGTAAACTGATGCTCAGAGAAACTAAGTGTGTTTAAAAATAAACAACTGGAAAGCAACAGAGCTTTGATTTAAATCCAGATATTTCTGATTCAAAATTCTATATCCCGTTTATAACTGTATTACTTGGTCTTTAAGCATGATACAAAGCCTGGATTATTTAGTTGAGGATACTTCATGTAAATAATTTGATTCTTATATTTTTCAATTACGAAAATTTGTGCCTTAGGATAAAATCATAAATACCTCTTCTTTTCCAAGAGCAAATAGCTTATTTTCGGCATATCTAATTTTTCCTGTTTTCTACAGATAAGAGTTTATCAAGAAATCTTACCACTTACTATTCTAAATACTTGTAAGAAATTGCTTTTCTTTATAAGAAAACAAAATATATAATTAGTTAAAAAACAAAATTTTTGGTACTTACAAACTGGAGAGTTCTATAACCATTCAAAGACTATTATTCACTCAAAATACTGTATCTATAAAAAGAAAAGCACACTAAAAAGCTGGTAATTAACACAAATAAAAAATCAATGTGACATTCATTTGCAGTTATTCATATTAATTTTCTAAACTTCAAAGCAGCAGCATCTAAATGTTTGTCCAAAGTTCCCAATTTTAGCTTTAACTGTGGTTATTTAGCTTGTAAAGCATAATGCTGGCCTAATTTCAAGCTCTAGACCTTATTAGTGAACAAACTTCTATATTTAGAACTTCATATTAGTACTTGATTCCTCACATACCTAATTTTTAGTGCCAAGTCCTTGATTTAGGTTCTTAAATGCATATTTCAAGCAGCCAAGTCTTTCTTGTTGTAACTGGATTAAGTCGTCAATGTTAGATCATAAAGCAGATAAGATATGCCAAAAATGTTTGTATTAAAGTTTAAGATGGTAAATTAGCAGGTTTCATTTAACTTATTATGATAATCTTACAAAAACCCTAAAGTCATCATTAATAATTGGTCAGGTTTATAAATTAGTCTACTAAATTAGCAGATATAAAATGATACCAGTGATTCTCTTTCTTGAATTAAGAAACCTGTGTTTATGATCATCTTACTAGATTTGCAGCATAAAAAAATGGACACCTATCCAAGTTATCAGATATGTAGATATTTTACTTACATAATGGCAGAAGCAAAGGTAAGCTTAGGAAAAAGCAAACTCATCGTATCATTTTATAGACAAGGTCAAGTGACTTACATAAGGTCACACAGAGAATCCAGGGTTCCTGGTTTCTGGTCTCATGAGCTTGCTGCTGACTTTGGTACATTTAATTTAAAGGTGAATAAATCATAATGTCATTTGGTAGTGGAGTTCTCTAATAGAACTATGTGCAAGAATTATTTGCCTATTTACAGTAGAACTCAATTCTTTTCAAATCTGGATATAAATCCTTTTGAGGAACAAATACGTGTCGAATGTGTTTACATATCTCGAGCAAACAGCCAGGGTTGGTAGTTTGAGGGCTGATGTAAACAGTCATGGGACCTGAACGAACGTCATGCCCACCAGCTGTGTCTGCTCTTTTGTGTAGGCTTTCTGGCTTGCTTATAATGAAAGAAGCAACATTGGTGGTAGTTTCATGCTCAGATTAAAATTAAATGCTCGACAGGAAGGCACTCTGGGAAATAAGTCCCTGAAGGATTTTCCTGACCAGGAGAAGGTACAATGAGAACCTGGGAGCAGATTTAAGACAGCAGCTGAAATCATGAAGAAGGAGGTCTCCAAGAGAAGCCGAAGTCCAGTCCGGAGGTCTTCCTTTACGTCTCTCCTTCCATCCTTCAGTCCCACAAATAAACAGAAATGTAATTCCTCTTGTGCCGCATCGACTGCCTTGGTTTGGTATTTCAGTCCGTATCCTGAAACAGCTCGCCCCTGGCTTTCTCCTTGCTCTTCCTTTTCCCACTCTGAAAAGGGCAGAGAACTATCTAGATTTGTGTCTAGATTGTCACACTGTGTCAACGTCAGCAACTTCTTCACCTTCCACATCAGAGAACTCCTGGGGAAACCAAGAGAAAGCCTTCTGCAGGGACTTATCCCTAAAGGGGAAAATTGATGTGATTGTATTAAATGTATCGCCTTCTTCAGCTGAGAGTTAATGTTTGCCTTAAGCATGAGAGGCATTTCTTGAATGTTATGGAATAGCTCCTTCTGCGTGAGGCTCTCTAGTTTACCCAAGGATTCTAAGCCTTCCTGCCTCTTCCCTTCTAAAATACAGGACGTTTCCATCTACATTGTCTTGTCATGAGTCACTTATAAGCCAGCCCGCAGCTGCCCACTCAACCAGGTCACCGAGGGCGGGCCATGCTCGGATCTTTCTCCGTGGCAACAGGCTCTTCTAAGTGGAGGGCCCATCCTCTCCCTGTCTGGCCATCGCAGGAAATGCACGTCCATTTTGAGAGACCTGGACACTCCATGAAGAACACGTGTGCTCTTCTGTTCCTGATTCACTCGCCCCAAACAGAACGGACCACATTCCAACCTGCTCAGTGAGACATTCCAGGACTTTCATAACCTGTTTGATATGGAACCTGGCACATACTATACACTATTATAATATAGAACACAGAATACAATACCTTAAAATGGTAATAGTTTTTTTTTTAGACTCCTGCCTTAATTATCTCGGGGTATCTTGTATAGAACCTTATGAACATTTAATAAAACAGAACAAAATGCAAATTAAGTCAGACTCTTCTATTAATGCTTCTATTCTCCCACGAACTGAGTGTAAAAATGAATATTCTCAATTCCAGAAAAAGAAATGAGGAAACTATATGAAAAAAATACTCTATAAATAAAAATCTTGCTTTTATCTCTAACTTTTTATCATTGCTCTTTACTAAAATGTTTTTAAGAATGTTAAAGAATGATCAGTTTCTAGAGACTCTTTGCTGTTACAATAGCCCGTATTCAGAAGATAAAAAATAGAATTTAAAAAACAGACACTGATGAATTATTTTATGAAACTATTTAGGATTAATTTCAAATAAAGAGGAGCAAACTTTTTAATCACTTGGTATGCAAGTAGGGTGACCAGTATCTTCACTGTGCAAAGCATTTAAATCTTATCTTCAAGAGGCATGCATTCTGTAAGGCTGTGTAAAGCATGTTTCTTTAGCAGACATTTACATTGTGCTTACTATAAGCGAGGAATCATTCTAAGCATTTACCTACCTACAAGCATAGTAGTATTATTAACTCTATGTGACAGCAGAGGAAACTGAGGCACTTGGAAATTAAGTAATGTCCAAGGATATATAGTGAATGGCAGAGCTGAGGTTAAATCCAGGCCTTTTGCCTACAGAATTCAGGCTCTTGTGCCACAAAATGACGAGGTAATGACTAAATAAGGACTCCATGGGTTATCTGGTTTAACGGGAAAATTAAAGAGAAGCATGTCCTAGTAAAAGAAAATGCTGCATCTGAGTTTTAAATTTTGATTGAGGAATGATTCAGATGAATTCTTACCTTTGTGGTCAACAATGTTTTTTGAAGAATGCTGATCTATAGCAGCAATTTGCTTTCCCACAAAATACTGTCTCTGTTTATGGTTAGAATGTACAGTTAAAACTCTGCGGGGCACCTCAACTTGGCAAAGCACAGGTAAGTTAGTCATCATCCTCCATCACTCCCTGACTGAGCCACCACCACTACCTGGGCATGCAGGCGTGAACTTCAGAAACCTGCTTTTTCTCCTCAGCTTTTCCTGCCAGCCCCATATGCAGTCGGTCACTCACCCTAGTGCATTTGACTTCCTTACCATCCTTCAACTCCATCTTCCTCCATCCCTACTTCTGCAACCTCATTCTAGCTCTCAAGTCCTCTTCTGGGCAACTGCCGTGGTCTTCCCAGGGTCTCCTCATTTCTGGGCTTTCTTCACATGAACTTACTTCATCCTCTATGCAGCAGAGCAGGTGAACTTCCTAAAAGGCAAATTTAATCATTCCATTTCTCTGCTGCTCCCATTGCCCAGCTACCTGTCTAGGGTAAGGTATACATTCCCTAGGTTGGAATGAAAGTCTATAAATTGCTGTCTAGCCTTGCATTGTCACATATGGTAGCCATTAGCCACATCTACATTTAGCACTTAAGATGTGGCTGATCCAAATTGAAATGTGCTCTAAGTGTAAAGCATATGCCAGATTTCAAAGACTTAGTATAAAAAAAAAAGGATGTAAGATGCTTCATTTTTATTTGTATATTGATTATATATTGCAATGTTAACATGTTGGACATACTGGGTTAAATAAAATACATTATTAAAATAAATTTCACTTTCTTATTTTCTATTTTCAAAATGTGGTTACTAAAAAACTTTCAAATTACATATGTGGCTTGCATCAAAATTTCTTTTAGATTGTGTTGAACTCTAGGCACCTTCTGGAATACATCACTCGGTCTAGAAGCCCCTCCTAGTTCTCCACTCCCACAATTCACCTTGGTAACGTCTCCTTTTTGAAACACTGTTTCCCTACAAAGCTTTTACTGTTACTGAAATATGTAAGGATCTTTACCATCTACTGCCTTCTATATTCCCACAATCTACTCTTCAAGTACATTACCATTATCATCACAGCTACCTATAGCACTTCCCGTGTCCTAGGTATCTTTTTAAGAGCTTCTCATATGTGCATTTAATGGTCCCAGAACTGTTTGATCCTCTGTGTCCTAAGTAATCCTATGTGACAGGTGCTATTCTTTTCCCCATTTTACAGATGAGGCAGAGATGATACTTTCCTGGTCAGTCTGCCCAGCTCTAGGTGAGGAAATTGAACCACAAGTGGAGAAATACATGGATATCTTTAATACTAACAAATTATGATTATCATTGCAATAGAGTGCGCTACTGTGTAGCAAGGGACTCTAACCTAAAATCTGAGGATTCAAGCCAAAAAAAAACCCTTCTTATTAATTGGTTTCTTTACTCTACTTAGGTGACCAGAGTTGCTAAGTTATTAAAAGAAAATATTTCCTCCTTCTTTTCCAATATTAATATCTTCATATAATGTGCCAATCACATTTTATATAAAAATTCCTATTTTGTTAAAAGCACAAATGTATTTCTTTAAAATGACATTTAGGGCAATAGATTTGTGCACCAAAAGAATTTTAAATCAAATTTTTCTTTATTTAATATACTTTTAAAACCCTTTTCAAGTATGATTTTTGGAGTGTCCAAAATAATATGTGATTCATGCCAGTAGTTCAGATATTCAGCAGTAAATAAAATCAAATGCAATTATGTGAATGGGCATAATTTTATTGACAGAGAGGTTTAGGCTAAGCCAGAGAGCTGACGACAGCATTTTGGCTATGGAGTTGGTCAGATGCTCTTTTTATGATATTATGCAGGCTTTGGAGCAGGCTGTGGTAGAAAGACTATAAGATGTGAAATTAACCCCTGAATTCAAATTCATCAAAAAAACCAGCAGAGAGATAAACCATCTAATGCAGATAGAAACAGTAGGGGAAAAAAAATTCAACTTAATGTCTGCCGGGTGCTCTCTAGGCAATGATAAAGAAAATCATGGAAGTTTAGGGATTGTGGATCTAAAGTTGATTTATTAAACAGTCAGAAGATTTTTTTGCACGACATAGTAGCTGTAAATGCATAAAAAACCTGCAGGACTTCTCTGGAAATGTTTCTGTATTGATTTCATCCTTGCTTGAGTCAGATATGGATGTTTTTCTTTTATGCAAAATGCTGATGTGCACTGATTTGTGACTGGGTTCGCGCCTTCAGGAATTCTCTGTAGGGCATGAAAGTAACCATATTGTAACAGTTTGAAATTGGAAGAACCTCATTTTCCATTTATTTTCACTTATTCAGCAACAAAACACTAAAGGCCAATGACAACCCCTCTCCTCCCCACTCATCTCACCCCCCAAAGACAGAAAACCCTTGCTGCCAATTATTTGACACACTATATCCATTTCCTAAATTTGTCCACTTATTATCACTGCATTAATTCTTCTCTCTCCTGGATTGTTTCTAAAAATAACCACCCTCGAGAGCCCATTGTTTATTTACCATGACACACTATCTTCCACGGAAGACAATTACCCAGTGATGGTTCTAATACATTTCAAGTGGTATTGGTTTGAAATGTTCCATATGCATGCTCAGTAGAGGGTTAAATAAAGCATCAAGTTAATATTTATCTTTGGATGAGATTTATAATTCATTTGCAGATTGTCCTTTTTTCATAAAAGGCTTTTGCATTTTTCAGTTATTTGTGTACTTCTAATTTCTAGGACCTATACTCACATTTGCGTCCACCTTTATTAAGATGTCCTTGCAGCTTCTGTGAACATTGAGCATGGAATGTTTAGCATGTCATATCTCCAAATCTGTAAAACACAATGGACCTTGTCCTAGTCTTTGAAAGTTAATAGGTCAAGCTTTTGAAAAAGGAGATTTCTATGGAAGGTGGGTACTCGGGTGCTGTTGTGAGCAGTCAGCATGTCCACTGTACAGTAGAATATGGCTGTTGCCCTTTCTGTTGTTTGCCAGTGAGTAAGTTAAATCTACCTAGCCTCATGGACATTTTGAAAGATTGGAGCGCAAAAATAAGAACAAAAGAGAAGAGAAAATAATACAATAAGCGCACTACCTATAGGTTTCTAAGCAATAAAAATGTACATGTATTACTATTTGTTAAGTATTACAAGGGAATGACTTTATTAACTTTCGTGGTAAAAGGGAACATCATTGGAAAGGAGTACAGCTACAAGAAATTAATTTTGACCCTCTGAGTTTCAGGGATCTCATTTTGTTTGCTTAATTCAATTACCAGCACCATGCTAGACACGGGGGTCAAATGTGTCACCCCCAATGAAGACCTGAATAAAGGTGGGGCAAAAATGTTTCAGAGTCTGGACTGCCGTGGGTTCACATCCCAGTACTGCTTTTGTTGTCTCTGTGACTCAGAGCAGGTACGTAATCTTACTAAGACTCCTTCCAAAAATTGACCGTTAAGCAGGTAAAAATCACAATACCCGCATCATAGAGTTTGTGGGGAGTAAATTAGATAATCCACATGAAATGCTTAGTCCACAGCCTGGCATGTTAGGCAAAAGCCCAGTAAATATCAGGCAGGTATTATAATGTTAAACAAACCCATTGATTGATTTCTGCCTACCATATTGAGAAATGAAATTTTCTAAACCAAAATTTTTATTAAACACTAAAGTTTGTTTTTGAGGCTACTGTAATTCAGAATACATTTGCATTCACTTACAAAAGATACATTCATGCACACACAAGCACATAAATCAGAGAACTTAAAGCTGTCTGTGAATCTTTAGCTATCTAAAAAAAATGTTTAATTAAAATTAAGAGTAGCACATCTATGAATACTTAATGATAAAATACAGGCCATAGAGAGAAAAATAAATGTATCAAAATGAGGACTTCAAAACTGTAGAAGTTATAATAAAGTGAGTGGTGGTGAACACTAACTGCATTTTACCTTTATAGGTCATTATGTTATAAATGTTTATTTGTTAGACACTAATCAATAAACTAAAAGCTAAATTATATGGTATATATAATTGGTATGTTTCACTCAGATTGTGAACTTATCTCATTTAAAAGGCAAATGTAATCTAGGTATAATTTATTGTAGATATTGATCAATTGGATTTCTTCCTCATATTTTATTTTTATATGCTGTTCATTTTTTTAAAAATCATTCTTTCATTTTTCCATTGAATTTTTCAAATTTGTTTTATTATTTTTTCCTTTTCCCTCTCATCCAGCTTGAAAACCTATCTTTTATTTGCAGTTTTTTCTATAATTTCCCTTAAAATACAACATGAATCCACAAAAGCTTTAGGGTTAATATCACCACCCTCCTTACTTACAACGGAGGAAACCAAGAAGAGGACTGAGAAAAGTCTAAATCAGGAAGAGGAGAAAGAATGTAGAATTGAGGCTATAAATCTATACCACTTGGTCAAGAAGCAGAAACCACACCAGTTACTTAAACAGAAAGAATTTAATGTGAAGACTTCATAGTTATGTATAAAGTTGTTAATCATATAAATAAAAAGATAAAAAAAGCAAAGTTACTATGGAGGTACAGTTTCTGGAAGCAGCCACCACCCCCGGGACTGAAGAAAAACAGAGAAGAGGTTAGAATTATTCAAACTTGCGGTCCTTTGAGGAGGGAGCTAGTTATGCAAGTGTTGAGGAAACTGCAAACTGGATTCAGCTGCTACTACAGGAAGGTACTGCCAGTGCCCAGTGGAGAATGTTGTCAGGGGGAGATCCCGGAGACAACGTGCAGACAGGGGTGCCTCCGGGGTCCTACAAGAAGGAGTCAAGAGCAGTCGCCCTCTACCGCATCCAGCCTTGCCATCTCCCTTCAGCATCCCCTATTAACCAGAGTACAACAGAAAGACAGCATGCAAAGCATAAGTGAGGTTCAGAGTCCCACCCCACCTCCCAGGGCAGCATAGAGAACAATGGGTTTGGAGCTGAGTCGATAACTTAATAACTGGAACAAATTTCAGTATGATTTCTGTATATGAATTGCAAATTGGAATCTGAGCCTTCCTGGCTGAAAAAGTAAGTAAATAAAACAGTAAATAAATAGTGTAAACAAATTAAAAAATAAATAAATAAAATTTCAGATACAGAAATCTGTGCAATAATTATTTTCAGAAACCTGTTTCCTGTAATGTCTTCTTGTCCTAGAAGAACTGGAGTTGGGACATATGAGTACAAATAAGAAAATATTCATGGCTCCAAGACAGTATGATTCAGAGGGAGAAAAATAAGACCAAAGAGTATAAGAAACATGAAACCACATTGAGTTACAAAATACAAGTTCGTAACTCATTCTCAAGTAGGCCAAGCATGCCGCAGTGTATTTCAGAAAAAACACATGGTGGAACGACATGGAAGCTGGGTTCTACCTTCCAGTTTCTTAAACAACTTCCCAAGCAGTAATGCCCAGTTTATGAGTTTAGTTGCTAAAGATACTTATGCTTTGTAGTCAAGCTCCTTAGTGCTTTCTCCAGAGGACATTAGACACAGTTTTAGTTGTCCAATACTTGTAACAATTCTCATATTACATGTTTTCTTGAGTGACAGAAATTGCCTCCAACTGGAAATGTTGAAAATTCCAGACACATTATTTTGCTGTTTCCTTGTGACTGAGGCATGCTAGCTGTGGCATAGGATGTCTCGTGCCCCGCCCCCCAGTGGCCAGCATTGGTCCTGCAGTATCTAGTGCTCAGTGCTGCTGGCAGTGGAGATCTCAGGGGACAAGGTCTGTTGCCTAATTGGTGAACTGCTCCTATGAGAGAGCCTCTGGCTTCTCCTGCATCTCAATGTGGACACCCCTTTTGGTCAGCTAACTGCTCAAGTAGCCTGCACGTGTCCTCCTCTCTACTGGCCCCTCCAGTCTTGCACAGCCAGCCCTGAGTCTAGATGAGCCACAAGGCGAGGTCAAAGGGGACATACTGAGGATGATGGTTCAGATTTCCAAGTTAGCCAACTTCTGAAACCCTCCCTGACGGGATGAATGGTACAAAATGTGACCCTGTCCTCAGAACTCTGCTATTTTCATCAGTGCATGCACTTCAAAGTCCCATTTGAAGAAGGGCTGGTAAGATCACCCTTTAGACAGTCACCCACAGGAGTCCTGCCCTCTTTTAGGCTTTTTGTTCTCTTCATCAACATTCAGCACTGACTTCGGGAGCCCTCTTCCATCTGCCTCCCGGTGCTGAACTGTGCCCTTGCAACAAAACCTCTGACCTAACAGCTGGTCACGCTGGTTGAAGTTAGGTTAGATTTCATCATCTAAATCCCCATTCAGCTAACAACTTTGCTGTTCACTGCCCATAGTCCTAGGTCATGTATCTTTTCTGTGCCTTAAATCTCATGCCAGAGATTAGTAAATATTTGGATTTAAGAAAACTACAATAAATATCTGCAGTGAAAGAAAAAAATGGTCATGTGACTAAGTTCTTCCCAGTAGAAGATAAGCAGGTGTGCATCTAGAAGTCCCTGGCACACTGACTGTACTGTGCACCACACTTCTATCACTTCTATCATCCACTAAACTCTCTGACTGGGCAGGCCACATGCCCAGGCTGGATCACCCTCTTGTGACAGTGACTTTTGTCTGGCCCCTCCTGACTTTTGCATGTCTGCCAATAACCCTGTCCAGCCTGCAGCCAGCCAGTCAAGAATATGTCTTCCCATGTGGTCTTGATTCAGGAGGATTGTCTTCCCTCTGTGTGCAAAGGCTACCCTCCACCCCCACCCAGGAAATAGTTTGCTAATCTCCCTGCCCTTTCCATGTTCTTCTTTGAAAAATAAGATGATTCAGTTGAAGATTCATTTGATCAAATAACTAATGTTTAAAAATGCATCAGTGGCATTTAGATGTGATTTCACACCTTTTCCTTTACCTTTGGAATACTCCAAAGATGTTACTTGTTCACTTTGATTTTGCATGAGATCTGAATGAGCCTTTTGAAAATATTGGGAGAGTATGTTTTTGAAAATCCATCAATACAGTCCTTTTTTAAAATTTTAACTTGATAGAAAATGTTAGTTTGTATATTATTGTTATATGTTTTTCTTTAATTCTCAGAAGTCTTCTATTGCTTAGTACTTTAGAGTTTTCTCAGTCTTATCTCAGGAAGCCTGGGATAGATTTTTAGAAAAATGAAACATCTACAAAAATACAAAAGGACAAAGTGATCTAATGACAACTGCAACACATACAATTATATAAAAATGAGTCAACAATATGTTCAAAGTTATATAGTTAATAACTTATCCTAGAAAATGTACAAAGTAAAAAAATGTGTCAGTTCAATGGAACCCTAACCTGTTGCCAGATCTATGGGGAGCAGCAAGAGTGTCATCTCCCTCCTCACCAGTAAGGCATCTGTAGTTAGAGTGCCCCAGCCCAGCGCGGGACCTGCATCTCCATAAGCCAGCCTCCCGTTACCTACCAGTAACAGACGTAGTTCTAAAATTCAACCAATGATACACAGGAATAGATGTTTGGTTACCAACAACCATGCCTTTAGCTAAAGAAAGCCTTAGGAAATAACAAATTGATAAAATTTATGAGCATAAAAATTTATTTAATTTTTCTAAATTATGACAGCATAAGGAAACTAACAAATTGATAAAATTTATGAGCATAAAAATTTATTCAATTTTTCTAAATTATGAAAACAAGGTCTAGAGCATTATTTTATTTATTCATTAGGATGTTCATTCAGTATTCTCTTGGGAATATTAATTTTTTGTAATTGAAATTGAGATATATTTGACATATAACATTATATTAATTTTGGATGTACAATATCATGATCTGATATTTGTATACACTGAGAAATGATCACCATAATAACCCTAGTTATTTATCATAGGTCAAGTATGAAGTTGCAAAATTTATTTTTTCTTGTGATAAGGTCTTTGAGGATTTACTCACTTGGCAATTTTCAACTATGCACTACAATATTATTGACTATAGTCACTGTGCTATGCATTACACCCCATGACTTATTTATTTTGTCGTTGGAAATCTGTACCTCTTGATCCCTTTTACCCATTTTACCTGCTTCCAAGCTCAAGCCCATCCCATTCAGCAAGCACCATTCTGTTCTCTGTATCTATGAGTTTCGTTTTGTTTGGTTGGGTTTGGTTTAATCTGTTTTTAGATTTCATGTATAAAATGAAGGCATACAGTGTTTGTCTTTGATTATTTTCACTTTCCATAGTTCTCTCTAGATCCTTCTATGTTGTCACTAATGGCAAGATTTCTTTCTTTCTTTATGGCCAAGCAGTATTCCTGTGTATATGTAACATCTTCTTTATCCCTTCATCCATTGATGGACATTAGCTTGTTTCCTTATCTTGGTTATTGTAAATAATGCTGCAGTGAACAAATGGTGCATATATCTTTTCTAGTTCATGTTTTCATTTTCTTTGAGTAATACTTAGTAGAATTGCTATATCATATGATAACTCTTTTTAATTTTTGAAGAACCTCCATATTCTATTCCATAGTGTCTACACCAATTTACATTCCCATCAAAAGTGCACAAGGGTTCCCTTTCCTCCACATCCTCACTAACACTTGCTATTTCTTGTATTTTTAGATTCGTGGTTACCAAAGGTTCAGGGTTAACTTCCTTTCTATCTAAGAGTCTAACTTAACTCACTTAATATAGTATTACAAACACAATCTAAAGTTTGTTTTATTCTCCTCCTTTTTCTTCCCCCTCCATTCTTTATATATTAGGTATCATATTCTGTACTCTTTGTCTCTTGACTGACTTTGGGGGTAGTTGATTTAATTTTGCATTTGTTTAGTAATTAACTATTCAACCTCCTTTATTGTGGTTTTGTTACCTCTGGTGACAGCTATTAAACCTTAGGAACACTTCCATCTATAGCAGTCCCTCCAAAATACACTGTAGAGACCGTTTATGGAGGTAAATGCTCTCAGCTTTTGCTTATCTGGAAATGGTTTAATCCTTCCTTCAAATTTAAATGATAATCTTGCCAGATAAAGCATTCTTGGTTTGAGGCCCTTCTGCTTCATTGCATTAAATACATCATGCCACTCCCTTCTGGCCTGGAAGGTTTCTGCTGAGAAGTCTGATGATAGCCTGATGGGGTTTTCTTTGTATGTGATCTTACTTCTCTCTCAGGCTGCTTTTAGTAGTCTGTCCTTATCCTTGATCTTTGCCATTTTAATTACTATATGTCTTGGTGTTGTCTTCCTTGGGTCCCTTATGTTAGGAGATCTGTGGATTTCCATGGCCTGAGAGACTATGTCCTTCCCCAGATTGGGGAAGTTTTCAGCAATTACCTCCTCAAAGACACTTTCTATCCCTTTTTCTCTCTTCTTCTTCTTCTGGTACCCTATAATACAAATATTGTTCCGTTTGGGTTGGTCACACAGTTCTCTCAATATTCTTTCATTTTCAGAGATCCTTTTTTCTGTCTGTGCCTCAGCTTCTTTGTATTCCTCGTCTCTAATTTCTGTTTCATTTATTATCTCCTCCACCATATCTGATCTGCTTTTAAAACCTTCCATTGTATGTTTCATTTCTGATACTGTGTTCTATAATGATTGGATCTCCTACCAGAATTCATTCCTCAGTTCTGGAATATTTTTCTGTACCTCCATTAGCATGTCTATGATTTTTATTTGGAAATCTCTTTCAGGAAGATTCATGTGATCAGTTTCCTTTGACACTTTGTCTGGTGTATGTAACATTTTGCTTTGTACCAGTTTCCTTTGACATTTCATATTTGTATGTGAGCAATGTTGGGGGTCTCAGGGGAGCAGTGTTGGTACCTGGGGGGAGGAAAGAGCTGTTTCCTGCTTCCCGGATGCTATGCCTGTCTCCACTGCCAGAACCAGTGGGCCAAGCACACAGGTAGAAGACTCTCTGCTTTGCGCTTGTAGCTGCTATAGGTGGGGCTTCCCTCTGGCTGGCCTGATGCCAGGGCAGGGTTTCCCGGTTTGCGAGCCAGGTGAAGGCTGACGAGGAGGAAGGCGCAGCAGGTTGCATATCATGGAGGGGGGCCTTGGTGCTGCATAGCCAGCCAGGGGGCTGGTGCACCTGAAGATTGTGAAAGTTCCCAACCTGCTGGGCAGAGTGCACCTGAACAATTTTGTCTAACTGTCCTTTTTCCTGAGCAGTAAGCTCTGTGCAATCTTTGCCCCTTTAGCAGCCCTTTCACTGTTAGGAAGTCTCTTATACTGTCTACCTTTCTTTTGTCCCAGAGCTGCCCGATATGGATTCCTGTTTTCCACAAGTGGCTGGAATCTCAGTCTCTCCATGTATTCTGCCTGTCTTAGCTTTCCAAACCCCATGATCACCAGAGCACCATGCAGTGTAGGTTTGTGTTACCAGAGATCTCCAGAGCTAGGTGTTCACTAGTCCCAGGCCTCTACTCCCTCCCAGTTCTGTTTCTCTTTTTCCCTCCAATGAGCTGGGGTGGAGGAAGGGCTTGGGTCCTTCTGGGTCATGGTTTTGGTACATTACCCCATTCCATGAGATTTATTCTTTTATCCAGATACATGCAGTCTGGTGCAGCCTTCTTTCCTATTGCTCTTTCAGGATTAGTTGTATTAATTTTATTTTCATCTTATATGCTATCTTACCTCTTATGCTGCCATCTTTAATCTATTTCTTGTATTTTTGATAATACCCATTCTAACAAGTGTATATGGTATATACAGGTATCTCATGGTGTTTTTGTTTTGTATTTCCCTGATGATTAAGTGATGCTGAGCATCTTTTCACATGCTGTTGGGCATCTATATGTCTTCTTTGGAAAACTGTCTATTCAGCCCCTCTGCCCATTTTTTTAGTCAGTTGTTTGTTCTTTTTCTTTTTTTGCTAACAATTTTGAGTTCTTTATATACTTTGGTATTAACCCCTTATCAGAAGTATTATTTGCAAATGTTTTTTTTTTCTCATTCACTATGTTGCCTTTTTATTTTACTGATGGTTCCTTTACTGTGCAGAAGATTTTTCACTGATATAGTCCCATTTGTTTATTTTTTCTTGTGTTGCCTTTGCTTTCAGAGTCAGGTCCACAGAGCTTATCACCTATGCTTTCTTTTAAGAGTTTAATGGTTTAAGGTCCTATATTCAAATCTTTAATCCATTTTGAGTTAATGTTTGTTTATGGTGTAAGATAGGAGTCTGGTTTCACTGTTTTGCATGTGGCTATATTGTTCTCTCAACACCATTTATTGAAGTGTCAGCCCTTTCCTTATTTTATATTCTTGGCTCCTTTTTCATAAATTATTGACCATATACGTGTGGGTTTTTTTTTTCTGGGATGTCTATTTTGTTCCATTGATCTATGTGTCTGTTTATGCCAATGCCGTCCTGTATTGACCACTATAGCTTTGTAATGTAGTTTGAAGAGAGCATCATGTCTCCTGCTTTGCTTTCCTTTCTCAAGATTGCTTTGACTATTTGTGGTCTTTTGTGGTTCCATACAAATTTTAGGACCTTTCTCTTTCTGTGAAAAATTCCATTGGAATTTTGATAGGGATTACATAGAATCTGTAGGTTGCTTTGGGTAGTATAGACATGTTAACAATACTACTTCTTCCAATTCATGAGAACAGAGTATCTTTCCATTTATTTGTGTCTTCTTCAATTTATTTCATCAATGTCATATTTCTCAATGTACAGGTTTTTCACTTCCTTGGGTAATTTATTTCTAGGAATTTTATTCTTTTTGAATCAATTGTAAGTGAATTTATTTTATTAATTTCTATTTCTGCTGGTTCATTAGTGTATAGAAATGCAACAGTTTTGTGTGCTGATTTTTAGACTCTGCAACTTTACTGAATTCATTTATTAGTTCTAACAGTTATTCTTGGTGGGGTCTTTAATGTTTTCTGGATATAAAATTATATCAACCACAAACAATGGTTTAACTTCATTTCCAATTTGGATGTCTTTTATTTCTATTTCATTCCTAATTGCTCTGGCTATGCCTTTCAGTACTATGTTGAATTAAAGTTGCAAGGATGGGCATCCTTGTCTTGTTTGTAATCTTAGAGTAAAAGCTTTCAGCTTTAATTATTGAATACGATGTGAACTTTGGGCTTGTCATATATGGTCTTTGTTATGTTGAGATATATTCTCTTTATACTCACTTTGTTGAAAATATCAACTCAATAGTCTCTTTAAGAGAAAAACTTTCATTTTCAATTGTATAAAGGTATTTTTCAATTTCTCTTTTGACTTCTCCATTGACCTATTGGTTGTTCAGTAGCATGTTGTTTAGTCTTCACAAATTTGTGATTTTTAGTTTTCTTCTTGCAGTTGATCTGTTTCATACCATTGAGGTTAGAAAAAATGCTTCATACAATTAAAATATTCCTAAATTTATCAAGACTTGTTTTTGTGGCCTAACATATGATCTATTCTGGATAATATTCCCTGTGCACTTTAGAAAAATTTATATTCTTTTTTTGGATCAAATATTCTTCATATAAGTCTATCTGGTCTAATGTGCCTCTTTATTGACTATCTGTCTGAATGATCTACCCATTGTTGTACATGCGCTGTGAAAGTCCTCGACTATTATTGAATTGCTGTCAGTTTCTCCCTTCAGGTCTGTTAATATTTGCTCTCTAAATTTAGGTACCTCTATGTTAGGTGCATGAATATTTATGAATGTTTTATCCTTTTTTTGGATTAAAATCTTCATCATTATTTAATATCTCGCTTTGTCTCTTATTACAGTCTTTGTTTTAAATTTCATTTTGTCTGATGTGAATATTGCTACTCCAGCTTTTTTTTTTGGTTTCCCTTTGCATGGAACCTCTTTTTACCATCCTTTCACTTTCAGTCTATGTGTGTCATTGCATCTAAATGAGTCTCTTACAGGCAGACTATAGATGGGTATTGTTTTATTATCCATTCAGTCACTCTCTGCCTTTTGAAGAATTTTATCAATTTACATTTAAAGTAATTATTGATAGGTATGTACTTGTTGCCATTTTGTCCATTGTTTTCTGATCATTTTATAGTTCTCTCTATTCCTCTCTTCCATTCTTGCTCTCTAATCCTGTGGTTTGAAGAATTTCTTTAATGTTATGTTTAGATTTCTTTTTTGATCATCTTTTATATATCTACCATAGGTTTTCTTTTGTGTTACCATGAAGTTCACATATAACATCCTATATGTATAATTATTTTGATAGGAACTTAAATATGAATGCATTCTAAAACTACATTTTTACTCCTCCCTCACCACATTTTATATTTTTTATTTCATATTTTACATATTTTTATTTTGTATATCCCTTAATTAATTACTGAGCTTTTTTTATTTATATCTTTTAATCATTTTACTAGGTTTAAAAATGGTTAATCTACTACCTTTAGTCTGTATTTACCTTTACCAATGAGATTTACATTTCACAACTTTTTATACTAATTAGTAAGGAAAATTATTTTATTTTCAGGTTAAAGAAGTCCTTTTAACATTCTTTGTAAGGCTCATTAGTAGTAATGAATTCCCTTAGGTTTTGCTTGCCTGTAAAACTATTTCTCCTTCAATTCTAAATGATAACCTCGCTGGGTAGAGTATTCGTGGTTGGAGGGGTTTTTGTTTGTTTGTTTTTTGTTTTCCTTTCAGCACTTGGAATATATCATGTTCCTCCCTTCTGGCCTGTGAAGTTTCTGTTGAAAAATCTGCTTATAGTCTTATGGGGAGAAGGGGTGTTTCTTTGTATGTCACAAGTTGTTCTCTTGCTGCTTTTAAGATTCTCTCTTTAACTTTTGCCATTTTCATTATAATTAGCCTTGGTGTGGGTCTCTTTGGGTTCATCTTATTGGAACTCTCTGGATTATCTGGATCTGGATGTCTGGTCCCTTTCCCAGGTCAGAGGAGTTTTCAGCCATTATTTCTTCAAATAAGTTTTCTTCCCTTTTCTCTCTCTTCTCCAACTGGGATCCCCTATAATGAGAATGTTATTCTGCTTGATGTTTTTCCATAGATCCCCTAAGCTATCCTCATTTTTAAGAATTATTTGTTCTTCCTGCTGCTTAGTTTGCATTCCATTGCCCTGTCTTCTAGCTCACTGATCCTTTCTTCTATGTTATTTATTCTGTTGTTGAATCTCTCTAGTGTATTCTTCAGTTCACTTACTGTATTCTTTGGCTTGTTGACTTCTGTTTGGTACTTTCTTATACTTTTACCTCTTTGTTGAAGTTTTTGGTGCATTCTTCCATTCTTCTCTGGAGTTTAGTGAACATCTTTATGACTATTACTTTGAATTCTTCATCAGATAAATTATTTATCTCCAGTTCATTAAGGTTTGTTTACTTGATTTTTTTTCATTTAGAACATATGTCTCTGTTTCTTCATTTTCCTCAAACTCTGTGTTTGTTTCTATGTATTAAGCAAAACTGCTACCTCTCCCTGGCTTGAACAAGATCAAACTTGTTGTTTGACCTTGCCCTAGCTCTTGGTCACATCTCAAAGCTTTGTGATTGTCTAAGCAGCCTAATTTATTCTTAATAGGTTCTAGCTGTTGAGGATGCGCCAAGACTTGGTAGTGTTCCAAAAGGAGTGACCTCAGTCTCCTCTTAGTTTCAGAATGATTGGGAGCCTGACCTTCAGTTCACAGCTCTTAAATTATGCATTATATATACAGTGTGGTGGGAGTACAGTCATAAACCCTGCTGACCTCCAGACCAAACAATCTAGATATGTCCCTAGGGTGAAACTGCAAACAGCAGGGCTCCAGAAAGATCTATAGTCTCCATTCTTGGAGTTGTTGGTGAACTGTAGGTAAACATAGAGAGAACACAAAGACGGCATCACTTGTTCTACATTCCTGAGAGCATTTCTGTAGCCTTTATATGTGTTGCAAACCTGAAGCTTCCCCTCAGGCTGAAGATTCAAGAAATATAAATAGTTCTTTTTCACAGGAAGACTGGGGGTGTGTTTTAGTCTGCTGTCTGTGCAGTGTTCTGGGGAAGTAGCCTGCCAAGAACTGTCTGTCCAATTGTTACAGTCTCATGAGACTCAAGAAAGCAAGCTCCCCTACACACCAGTTGATCAAGCAAAGTTCCCTCCATGGTCTGTGTGTTCCTGCTGACTTTGGCAAGGCAGCTGGGGAGTGAAGAGGTGGGGTGTGCCCATAAGCTTTAGCAGGGTCATGGGAGAGTGAAGGAACCACCTGTATCCCCCGGCATTGGCAGGGCAGCAGAACAGTGCAGGAATGGGGTGTGCCCTGTGTCTTTACCACGGCAAAAGGAGATTGCAGAACCTATGTGTAACTGCCTCACTTAGCAAACCAGAGTGAGAATACAGAAATGACACCAGCCGTACATCCGTTCAGGAGAGAGTTCCAAGAAGCCCTTGCCCCTCTAGCAGACTCTATAAGATTAGCAAACATGTTTCCTTCACAAATAGTCTGGGTACTTTTCAAACTGTTGCTTTTGTGTTGTGACCCAGGGTGAGTGAATCTGCATGCAAACCCTTTAGGACTCAGTTCCCTAGAGTCCTGTGAGTCCCCTGGATGTAATCCCCACTGTTTTTCAAAGCCAGATGTTTTGGGGGGTTATCTCCCCAGCGCAGTGTCCAATGTTGGTGTGCCTGCTCTGCGGTATGAACTTTTCACTCCTTAGGGAGAAGCGCCTGCTTTTTAAGATCCCTCCTGATTGTGGGTTTGTGGCACTGGGAGTGGGATTTTTGGTGAGAAGTTGTCTCTGCTGCTCCTACCCATCCCAACATGGCCCTTTTATCCTTTGTTAGGGAAGAGCTATTTAGCTACTTTTCAGGTCTTTGCCAGAGAAAACTGTTCCACAGGTAGCTGTATATTGGGTGTTCTTTGGGAGGGGTTGAGTTTGGAATCTTCCTGTCCTGTGCTCTTGAACTGCTCCCAGGGAATATTCTTTTTAATACCTAAGATTGTATGGTCATTACTAAAGAGCTCCAGAGGGCATAAGAAGTTTTCCTCCTCTTATGGAAAAGATTTCCTCCTCAGCTATGAATGTTACAATCGTAAACTTTAATAGATGATTTCTCATGATACAAGAGGCCCACAGGACAAGTTTTCAAAAGAGATGTTTACCAATATCCCCTAGAATGAGAGCATTTCAAGAATGTTAATATCATATTAAGTCATATGAAATTGCTGATACTCAACTGTTTTGACCAATAAAATGGCCAATTCACATATGGTTCATCTCACCCTTGTGACTGACAGAAATATATCATATTACATGTTTATGGCACCTTCTGGTTGGCAAAGTCTTTTAATATGTGTTATCTTATTTGATCCCCAAAACAATCCAAGTAGTAAGGCAGTCATTACTCTTCCCTTCACACAGATGAGAAACCTGTGCTTCGGAAAGATGAAGTGGCTGGGCCTGGGTCACATGACTCTAAAGCAGCAGAGCCGGTGCTTCTCGCGGCAGCTCAGAGCTCTCTTCAGGGACAGGATCTCCACAAGGGGGCTGTGCTTTCACAGGATGCAAAGCCACGAAAGTGAATGGAGGCTGAAATGGAGGCAGTGCTCCTAGCTGGGTTCTGTTTTCTAACTTACACTGAAATCTGGCCAAACGAAAACAGAGACCGAATCATTCCTAATAACAGGAATAATTCTCCATAATGGACTTGCATTAATAATGTTTTGAGTTGTTTTTCCAGTGGAGGAAAGGTTGGTCATCTTCTGGATTACTTGACCTAGTCCTCTTGGTTTGTCACAGCTTTGAGGAGGCTGAACAATCTTAGGGGCATTCTCATTGGGTAAGTGATAGGAGGTGACAAGTGTGTTTGGCAGAATTCTTCAATGGCTCCCAGGATTTCTGTCTCCCTGCTGTATATACCATGTATCTGCCTTCCCTGGAGTACAGGAAGAACCTACAAATAACACAGGATAGTTACTCCCATGATTGCATATGTTATGTAAGGCTCCTTGTTTGTCTACTGGAGAAAGATTCTCTTGCTGGCTTGCATGAAGTAAGCTGGCAAGTTGTGGGAGCAGCCTCTAGCTGTGGAGAGTGACCCTCAGTTGATAGCCAGCAAGGAAAGAGGGACCTCAATCCTACAGCCTCAAGGAACTGAATTCTGTCAAGAACCTGTGAGTCTGGAGAAGAATCCTGAGTTCAAGATAGACCACAGCCCTAGCTAACACCTTTCATCAGCCTGTTGAGACCCTGTACAAAAGATCTACCTAATCTGTCCTTAGTCTTCTGACCCATGGAAGCTATGAGATAATGAATTTATCTCCTTTTATACCTTTAAGTGGCAAATTTTGCTCTGCAGCAATAGAAAGCTAATACAGGGAGAGTGTACATCAGATATATTAATAGTAAGACTAGATGGTTGTCAGACTAAGTTATATAAAAATTCACTCTTTGAGTACTAAATTTAAACATCACATGTATCTATGTGAAAGGAATGATCCATAACACTCTATTCTAAATACAAAAATGATGTTATATCAACTTATGCTTTTTTACTTTTCCAGTCTCTCTAAAACAACATAAAAATAGACCTTCTGTGACTGTTATATATACATCTTGCCTGTCTTAATTATTTTAAACAATGGGAAATAATATTTCTGTTTTATTTCATAATAAAGAGCTTAAAGAAATACAATTTTGTCAGTTTTTATTTAACGTAATAGAAATAATTGCTGGGCTATGATATCAGGTTTTGTTGACATGTGCATGGTCCCATGTTTTGGGGATGTGTTAGCTCCACATTAGAGATGGATAAATTAATCCATAGATTAGTTGAAATAATGTCCTCAGCCCTAGTAGCTGGCAGTGTTGGTTTATGGACTTAGCTCTGATGTCAAGGTTATTTTTATCATGGACTATCTACCAAAGTGAAACACAAGAAAACAAAGTTAAGTGCCATTCAGAAAGCTTTTTTTTTTCCACAATAGATAACATAACAACAAAAGAATCCTTTGGTCAGGAGGGGCGAGATGTTGTTGAGTGCAGTGTCTCAGCTGGTTTCCTACTAAGGTAAATTAAAGCCTCAGGTGCTCTGATCTCTCTTGAGGATTCCGTTGGCTCCACCAAAACATTTGTCCCGAATCAGATTTTTTAGCTTTTTGATGCTGATTTGATTTGCAGAGGCCTGCTCTTTCAGTTTTTGGCTAATCCTCAAATAGATGTTTTAGATTGTCTTCAGGTTGTCTGAGTTTGTCCTCATATAACTTTATGTCTGTTTTTTATTTGTTTGTTTGTTTTTGCTAGTGGATTCTAATCTGCTTTATGCCCTGGATCCTTCTAGAAGGTACAAGGTCATCTTGGGTTCTACAATAGGCTTGTTCTGTCCAGGTGCACAGTAAGAGGTGAACGCTTGGACATTTTAAACCAGTGAGTTACATCCAACATTTGTTGGTTATATATAAAGTGTATAAAATAAGTGGTTTTACATAGAATCACTTGCTAATGAATTTTATAAATCCTTAATGATTGAATTTTTTTTTATAGATTAGGTATCTAAGTATAATTCCATTGGTAAAAATAATTGATGTAGACTTTGTAATCAATCAGTTAAGAGATTTCCATTACACAGATAGATGTTGAACAATTATAATTTCCATATTATGGGAAAAAATATCTATGCCAGAAGAAAACAGCAATATTTTTATAATTTTTGATAACAAAAATGGATTCCAATGCAATGGATCAGCATCATGTGAGATCAAACATTGTTTCACAATGATTTTCTGGACATATTAATTCCAGAACAATTAGATTAGCCATCCGAAGCATCTATTTCAAAAAATAATAAAATCAGTGCTAAAAAATAGGAAGTCTTTAAAAAGTTTGATTGTTAATCACTTAATTTATTTTAGATGTAATGATCTAAACTGACATAATCTAAAATCAAAAATTATCCTATAACATGTAAAGAAAATATATTCCAAAATAATGTGCATACCTGATAACCCTTTATGTTAAAAATTCTGATAGAAAAGAAGAATAAATATCAATATTGTTTTTCTTTTAGTGGTAAGAATACAAATTATTTTTCTACTTTTCTGTATTGACATGTTATTACCAAAAGAAAATATGTTATTTCAGTAACAAATAATTAAAAGATGTTTTTCTAACATTTATAAGTTGTTATAAGTAAATATAAAAGAAGGGGCTTTAAAAAGTCACTACTCTGGAGTGTTGTCCATAATAGTTCCTGGAGTCCAGAACTGTTACTCTTTGACTTCTATATTGCTTTTTTTAGAGCTTTTACCTCTTCTCTGGTTTTCATTTTGAAATGTGAATGTCTTCCTTATTAGTAAATCCACTTGCAATTATCTCCATTATCTCCTTTAAGGTTTAGCCTGACATCAGCTATTTCCTCATCTAGAACAAAACTGGTCTCCCCCTTGGCCTACCCTTGCTCACCTCAAGCCATAATTCACACTCTGGTGAGTTATTTTGCAAAAAAAGACTGTCTAGAAACAGATTACTGTCCTTAAACAAATCCTTTCTAGAGTCTAGAAGGCTCTTTATCTAGCCCTTGCACACCTTTCCAGTCTCATTATAAACTATCCTCTTCTGTCTCTGTTATCTCTCATGCTGGACCTCTTGCCTCAGGGTCTTTGCATCAAAAACCTCCTTATCTTCCTCCCATTTTGTTTGCTAGTTTGTTTTTCAGTTCTCAGTTTACAAGTCACTTCTAGGAATTCTACATTGATCCATACTTGTTCTCAGACTAGATCACTTTGCTTTCTTTTAAACTTCCATAGCTCACGTTAACACCTCAATATTTGTCATCTCCACTTGACTATACATTTAAGGAAGACAAGGTACTGACTTATTGGGCATCGCAGCTTTTCCCCAGGACCTACAATAATGCAGACACAACGACAGTGCAGCCACATGGAGACACTTGATAAATGTATTGAAGAAATGATTGATGGGACTGCTCTGCTCAGATGGGACCGTATTGCTTGCTGTCTCCACTGTTCCAGCTGCTTGTAAGCTGGAGGCCTTGCCTAGTTATGAAAGAACACAGAGAAAAGACAAAGAAATAACTTGCCACACTTCCTTGTCCTGACGTGCCCTGAACCATGCCTTTTACAAGCTGTTGTGGCTTAGTCATTTGTGTGAGGAACAGAGTAGTTATTCTTGCAACCCTAAGGAGATTCTGCCGTCTCTGTATTCATGAGGAGAATAGGGCTAAGTGTGTGTAATTGCTGGCTCTGGTCCTAATCAGGAGCTTAAAGAACCGAAAAACCCATGACATATTTCTTGTCTTCTGTCTGAGAATTTTCATATTGACATCCATCAGTGGTCAGCTGAAAAACTGCAGACTGTGTGGAATAGGGCTGGGAATGGAAAAAGGAATGTTAGCGCTTCCTCCAAAACAAATTTCTCAATTGTCTGGCAGTTATTGAGCAATGAGAAAAGGATTTTTTTTCACTGAGACCTGAAGTGTTTGGGCAATGCACGATGCTAGTCAAGAATGATTGAAGAAAAATTGTCACAGTTTCTTCTTTAAGATTCTAGGGACTAAGAAAAGCACACACAAAAGACACAATGGTAAGGTAAGACAATGTATAGTTAATGTTTAGATCTCTCTCTACTTATATATGCTCATGTAAACCAAGAAAAAATACTGAGATAATTTCTAAACAAAGTTCCAGAAGATGAAGGTTAAACATTTAATACAATATAGGATATTTATCCATAGTTTCAATTGTTCTGGAATTGCTATTTCTATATTTTCCCAGCTGTGGCTTCAGACCTGAGGGAAGTTAGAACACTTAGTCCTCACCCAGAAGGTGCCAAGGTCACGTGGGCTCTGCCTTTGGTCTATCAAATTGTTCACATGACTTTCTTCCAAGAAGCAGAAACTGAATGATGTATGGGGTTACTCTTAGAAAATAAACTTATAGGGCATATAAACAAGTTAAAGGGAGAGGACTGTGAAGAAAAGTGATGTCTTGGAAAGTCTTACTTTACTTGCAAACTAACAAGTTAGCCTGCCATGGCTTCATGGCTGCTGGCAGGAGAGGAGGTTTCTGGTTCAGAGACAAAGGACTCTGGGAGTCATAGCACAGCAAGGAACATAAGTACTGTTTGTGCCAAATCCCCATGTCTCCAGACTCTGCAGGGGTGACCCTGAAGAGCCCTGGTAGGCCCCGCCCACACAGGGCTTGTGTCACGGCTGAGGAACCCACACTCAGGAAATCTGAATGTCTCATAAGAGGCTGCAATCACATCATCCCTTTGTACCAGAGGGAGGCACCATCTCTAACTTCCAGGCTGGGAAAGGTAGTCCCCTTTGCTCACAGGGCAGACAGAAAAGTGAGAAAACTATGCATGATCGTTAAATAAATTAAGAGGAAAAGAAGTAAGAGTGCTTTTTTCCTCTTCTCCTGTCTTGCTTTAGAACTAGAAAGCAGAGAGAACACTTGAAATAAAACCAGATGCTCGTGTTTTAACAAGTAACACAAATGATTAGGCATTTCATTATATCCTTTGTTTTTCTTGTTTTCCTGATCATGGCCTCCAGAGTAATATTTGCTTAGTATACAGTAAGGGCTCATAAATGCTTATTATCTATATGAATTCTCAGAAGGGTGTCAAATAGGCATCACTAGGTTTCATTTCCAGAGAAAAGAAGCAACTGGACAGATGATAAAGTCACCGATCACTGGCTCACCCTTACCCTGACTTCAATCTCACATTTTCAGCACTGAACAACATCCAGCCGTGGTACTACCGAAAATTACCATTATTTTATATCTGTGTCACACTGATGAAATTAAACAATGCTATATGGCACCACTTTATTCTTATATGGGAAGAAAACAATCCTACCAGAAACTTTCATGTTTGTTGTGTGTATCAGGGCAAAACCTGTGAAATGTGAAAACATTTCCTTTACCTATAGGAAGCTGATCCTCATAAAAGTGGCCTTCTCCTGCAGAGTGTAAAGATTGGTAAATAAAGAGCTCTCTAATAGAGACAGTGCTTATCCCTGTGAGGCCAATGAGTCCTTTCAAGACACCACGGTTCTAGTCAGTGCCCTGGACGAGTTCATTAACCCAGCACAAATAGACCATTTACTCCTACCAACAGGATCATGCTAATTAAATTGCTCTGTTTACCCACCTATGTCCCAATTTTCTATGAATACATGAATGTCTTGAGTCTCATTCCCCACGTCTTCATTGAAGGCAGAGATGATTACAGATTCACACTCTTAACTTGTACTTTTACTACAGATCTCAGGCCTGATCGATTTCTTCAAAACCAGTTTTTAAAAAAACTTGTCGCAATAGTGTTGTACTTAGTAAGAGCAGCCCAGATGGAGGAATTTTAAAGTTTGATATGTTTACATATATCTGTGATAGCTACCTATGGGCAAGTTTTATTATTATTTTATTTCTGTCATGCTAAAATTTAAAAAGGTCATTCCTCTTACCTATGGTTCATTCCTACATCTGTGCTGTGGATTTTTCAGGAAACTTAAATTGTAAGCACGTCATCTCTCATATATTTAAATTCTCTCTCAACAAAAACAAATAATCTCTAGGCATCTCCTCTCCTTCTGATAACCTTCCTCTTATTTTCTCCATTTCATAGCCAGCCTTCTCAAAACAATCATCATTGTCTCTATTTCCTCTGTTTTTATTCCAGTACGGATTTGGCTACTTTATGTCTCCAATTACAGCTCACTTACATCCCCTTGACCCCCAATCTGTGTTCCTCCTAAAACACTATATTATTATCCAAGCCAGAAATCTTGAGTCATCTTTGATACCATCCTTTCCTAAATTCGCTAGCAAATCTCATTGATTTTTTTCATTCCTACATAGCTCTCACTGTCTGGAGTCCACCACCCTAGCCCACGCTTTTAGGGTCTCTCTCAAAGATGACTGGAACAGGCTCCCAAGTAGTCTATCTGCATTTATTCTGGTTTCCCTCTAATCCATTATGAAAATAAGAGTTTCCAAAATGTGCGACTTTCAAAAAAAAAAGAAATCCCATGCCACTCTTTTAGCCTCCCATTGTCCTTAGGACGAAGCACACTGACTTGGCCGACTGTGCCCACTCCTGACGCCCTCTCCGTGTTCTTCCTCCTGTGGGCTCCAGGCAGGCTGGCTCTCCCTCGACCCTTCACATTTCACGTGCTCTTTCCTCCCGTGGTGCTTGAGTACATGTTGCCTATAACTGGATGCTCTTCTCGTGAACCTCCACCTACTTAACTCTAACTCATCCTTCAGTACTTAGAGGAAGGATCTTTTGCTCAGGAAAGTCTCCTATGAGTCTTTGACTAGGTCAGTTTTCCCTATTACATATTACCTATGGCTCATTCCTACATCTGTGCTATGGATTTTTCAGGAAACTTAAATTGTAAGCAAGCCATCTCTCATATATTTAAACTCTCTCTCAACTGGAACTTCCCCACTGGCTTTTAAATGTGCTCAATAGGGAAAACATATTATGTAATACGATGAGGGCACAATGGTACATTTTTTAAATAGCTCTGGTCACAATAGCGATTGAATATACGTTTGCGTGATTATTTGATGAATACCTATCTTCCCCATCTGAATATAATCTATACAAAATTAAAGATGGGTCTGCTTTACCTCACCAGGAATTATCACAAGAAGAAGCATATGAGAAGCACTTTGTAAACGATTGATGACCTAAAGAGGGGAAAAAAACAACAATCAAAACCTACCAGCCTATTAGGAATAAAAGACTTATAGAATAGAAGGGAATAGAAGAGGGTCAATGAACTATGAAAGAAAGAGAAGAAAGAAAGAGAAAAAGACCAAAAAGAACCATAAAAATGAGAAGAAAAATTCTTTTTTGGTGAAAAACAATTATTAAATATTTGGAATGTGCTAAGCACTAAGTCAAAATGTTTATAAGTATTGCCTTCAAAACACATTCAAGGATAAACTATTATAATTTCTGTCTTAAAAATTAGACAACTGTGGTATAAGGAAGTTTAGACTCAAGTCATCTCCCTTTATCCACAGGAGATACTTTCCAAGATCCCTGGGTGTCTGAAACCACAGAGAATACCGAATCCTACATATGCTGCTTTTTCCTATATATACATACTTATGATAAAGTTTAATTTATAAATTAAACATAGTAAGAGACTGACAGCAACAGCTAATAATAAAATAGAAAAAATTATAATGGCATGGATGCAATAAAAGTTATGGTATTGCACTGTGCTCACCCTTCTTGAGATGAGGTGAGATGGTAAAATGCCTACGTGATGAGATGAGGTGAGTGGAATGACGTGGGCACTGTGACGTAGTTTCGGCCGGCTACTGACCTCCTGGTAACATATCAGAAGGAGGGGCATCTGCTCTGGGCTATGGTTGACCATGGGTAACTGAAACTGTGAAAAGCAAACCTGTAAGAAGAGACTATTGCATGTTTAAGTGCTGAAATTTAAAACTAGATGTGTTTGAATGGAGTGAAAAAATTACTTTAGAATTTTCAAGCCCAAGATCATAATTGAAAATTTAATATTTTGGGTAACAGAATGCCTGAGAGCTTTTGAGAAGGCAATTCATGTGGTCCCAATGGTACATATAAAAAAACCATCAAACATCTTTAACTCAATCAAGCAAAAATATTTGGTGAAAATAAACAACTACCGAAGGACTAATTTTTTATTATAAAAATGTTTTTTACTTAAAAAACAGCAATTCATGTTAGTTATCAGTAATACTTGATTTTTCCAGTTTTATTTATACATATATAATAACATGTAACATTGTATTAAGTTTAAAGTGTACAATGTAATGATTTGATATATGTATATATTACAAAATGACCACCACAGTAAGTTTAGTTAACATCTATCACTTCACATAGTTAGAATTATTTTTCTTGTGATAAGACCTTTTAAGATCTACTCTCTTAACCGTCAAATATACAATAGAGTATTGTTAACTATAACCACCATGCTGTGTATTATGTCCCCAGGGATTATTTATCTTATAAATGGAAGTTTGTAACTTTTGACTACCTTCACCCATTTTTCCCACTTCCCATTCTTTTGCTCTGGAAACCATCAAACTGTTCTCTTTTTCTATGAATTTGTTTTTTTTTAGATTCCATGTATAAGTGAGATTATGCGTAATTGTCTTTCTCCATCTGATTTATTCACTTAGCATAATACCCTCAAAGTCACCCTATGTTGTTGCTAATGGCAGGATCCCCTCTTTTATGGCTTAAGATTTCATTTTATATATATATATATAATTGAGTTAATATACACATCATATTTTCTTTGTCCATTCATCCATCAATAGACATGTAAGTTGTTTCCATGAATTTTATTCTTTTGAATAAGCAAGGAAAAGGGATGGATACTAAACTTTGATTTAGTATCCTAATGAGAAAATAAGTTATGTTTTCAGGCTTATCTACATTTAAAAGGACATGAAGTTTTATAATTTAAAAACAATAAATGAGACAGTGAGGGAAGTGACATGTAAGAGCAATGTGAAAATAATTTGAATTCATTCCGTGGTTATTTCTAGGTAAAACAAGACAATGCCAGTTCTGCTGTATGTGTGTGCACTCCTCTCTGAATGCTTTACGTGCATCAAATCACTAAAACTTCACACTATTTTGCAATATAGGTATTCTTGCTAATATTTTAATTTTTTAATTTTTTAATTTTTTTACAGAAGAGAAAACTGAGGTTCAGAAAAACTTAGAATCTTATCAAAAGTCATACAACTGCTATGACTCCAAGCCACAGGAGTTCTAACTTCACACACTTACTCCCACAGAACTGATTATGGAAAATAGGGAGGATATATGACCGTAGCAACCGAGGTCACAAGAATTTGAAGTAGTTTGAGAAAAAGCATTTCATTGAACTCTGTTAAATACAATAATGATACTTTTGCTTATAACTTTATACTTTATAAAGTGCTTTGAGTGCAGTATATCAACGTATTATCACTATCACCGAATAAAATGGGTAATTTCACTGTAAATTTGCAGATTTGGAAACTCAAGACTAACCTACTTGCCATATATTGCTCAGTAGCATAGAGCAGGAACATTAACAAGCTTTTTACTCAAAACCCCATGGTTTATTGGAGGTTAGTTGCAGAAGAATTTTTTAGAAGAAATTTGAGCATACCTTAATGTTAAGAGGAAAAATAGCTAACTTGCTAGTTTAATAAGGAAAGGAAGGCATTAAGAATTCAATAATATCTTATTATAAATAGCTGCATATTTTTGTGACTTTGGGATTCAGGGAACAAATTTTTTAAAACCTTTATTTTTATCAGAATTATTAACACCTTATTCTAAATTTACTATTCTCAAGGCGTTTTCTTGGTACAGTTAATTAGTTTTAATAAGAAGCAGGTATCATTGATCTGAAAAGGACACACACTAAAGAAAAGCCACGTGTTTCCTGACGAAATGTCTGAAAGTGTAATGATTAACAAACAGTTTAAAATGTAATAACTATGATAATAATTTCTAGAAAACACATAGTGCCTTAATAAACTACATCAAAATACTAAATTTCAAATTGAGTGACGATGTTTTTCACTTTTATGACAAGTACATGTCTCTGCTATGCATGAATGTTTTTCTCATATAAATTAATTCTTAGAAACTTTTTCAGGTCAAGTAAGGTCATTAGTTGTCCCGTTAGTTTGGGAAAACATTTGATTTCTCAATTTGGGGCAATAATATGTAAATCTTAGTTTCTCAGGAGCTCCCAATATGCCTATTTTTATCCTAAGTCAGTGGAACATATTTTTAATAAATAGAACAAAATCTGTAGCAATGTCTCGAGTCAGGAAGTTAATTAATTGGTGCATTCAGGCAAGAAAGGAGAAAAGAGGAAAAAGAAGAATACAGAGATGAGCAATATCAGAACCTGTACAGATGCTAACATAATGATCATGTATTAGAAGTGATTTTAAAAAATAGATTGGATGAAACTAAAGGAAAAAGAAACACTAAAATTTAAATGATGAGAAATGATGCTTTTTTGGGCCCTTAAAGTACTATGACCTCCCCATAATCTCCTTGGACTCGTGTACTTTATCCCATCCATGTATCTCACAAGGTGATACAATCTATGAGTCTTTCATGAGTATGAAATGTTCCCCCTTATTTAGATTTTCTTCATTTCTTTTTCTAATGATGTATAGTCTTGCCCTCCTTTTGTTAAATGTATCCTTATGTATTTTTATCTTTTTACTGCTATTGTGAATGAAATCATTTTCTTAATTTCATTTGCATAGTATACATTACTACTACATAGAAATTCAATTTCTTTTGTATATTGATCTTGTCCTGTGAACTTGCTGAACTCATTTATTAGTTCTAGTAGCTTTTTGCTGGGTGGGAGATAGTTGGAGAGGGTGTTCTTTGGGATTTTTCTATGTACAGGATCATGTCATCTACAAATAAAGACTTTCTGCTTTTTCCCTCCAATATGATTTCTCAAATTCATTTTTCTTACCTGATCGCTTTGGCCACAACCTTCTGTGCAAGATTAAATTGAATTGGTAAGAATGAATGTCCTTGCTTTGTTCCTGATTATAAGGGAAGCGCATTTTAATATTTCATAGTTATGTGTGTTATTAGCTGCAGGGTTTTTTGATAATGATGGTCTTTTTTCAGGTCGAGGTAATTCTCTTCTGTTCCTCTTCTCTTGAGATTTTTTAAAATATGAATAAGTATTGGATTTGCTTTTTCTGTGTGTATTGAGATGTTCTTGTGATTTTTGTCATTAATTCCATTAATAGACACATTGTATTGATTGGGCTTTATATTAAACTAAGCCTTGCAATTCTGGTATGAATCTCACTTTGTCAAGGTTTATAATCCTTTTTATGTATTCCTGGATTCTAGTTTAAATGTTATCATTTTCACTGATCTTGTCAAAGAATCAACTTCTGGCTTCATTAATTTTCTTTAGTTTTCCTGTTTTCTATCTCATTGGCTTTTGCTCCCATTTTTATTATTTCCTTCCTTCTGCATGCTTTAAATTTAATTTGTTGTTCTTTTTCTACTTCTTAAGGTGGAAATTAAGTTTTCTAATATAAATGCTTAAAGCTATAAACTTCCCTCTAAGTACTTCTTTAGCTTCATTACATAAATATTTATATGTTTTGGGCTTTCTAATTTCAACTAAAACTATTTTCTAATTTCCTTTGCAATTTTTGTTGGCCCATGGGTCACTTAGACACGTATTGTTTAATTTTCAAATATTTGTCTATTTCCCAAACTCCATTCTCTTGTTCACTTCTAATTTAGTTACACTGTGGTTGGAGAATATACCTTATATATTTTAATTCCATTAAATTTTTTGAGGCTTCTTTTAAAGCTTAATACATGTTAACCATTCCTCATGGCCTGCACCGATGAAGCTGGAGCACTGGAAGTGGTGCAGCACAAGGTTAAAACTCCAATCTACTCATATTTGGAGGATGTCTGATAGAGGCATTATCTGTTTACTCTTTAAAGGATGGATGAAATCTCTGCAGTTCAAAATCCTTGGCTAACCTAAAAATAATTCTCTATAAAACTGTAATGCAGTAAACATCATTACAAAGAAAAGTTCTGAATAAAAATAATCATGCTGTCAGAAAATATCCATAGGAAAATATTTTGATGTGGTTATAAAACATTATCCTCCTACTTAACAGAGTCAAATGCTTTCTTTAATTTCTACTCAAGAAGAAAAAATATATATATTTGCTTATGAGAAAAGCTCCAAGTGAATAATTCAATACAATTAAGATGCAAAGCCTGCACTTGCATCAGGCTTCATGCCAAATGTTGTGTCCCTGTACCAGGGAGCTCCAGGAACATGAAACAAATGTCTATGCAAATAATAGTAGAACATCAAATATCAAAAGGACACAGTTTTATTTGAAAAATCAAACTGGTATGCTTTTTTTAATGATTCATAGTTTATTGCAAAGGATATTATAAAGGATACAAGTGAACAGTCAGATAAAGTTGTACTTATATCAAACTTTAGAAGGGTCCCAAGTACAGGAGCTTCTATCCCCAGGGAGTTAGAGTGTACCACATGGATGTGTGCCCCAACCTGGAAGTTCACCAAACACCATAGTTTAGGGGGTTTTATACAGGTGTCATTAAGTAGGCACAGTTGATTAAATCACTGGAGAAGTCCTTGTGCCAGGAACTAGGGAGAAAGACCAAATGTATGTGTATTATGTCATAGTATCACAACCATGTTCATAGACTGGAAAACTCAATATCGTTAAAGTATCGGTCCTTTATATTAATTTTTATCTGCAATAGGAACTTAATAAAAAACAAAGACAGAAACAAAACCTCTCAGAAAGTAGTTGAGAGGGGCTGTTTCATTATGTTAGCTGGTGAAACAAAGATATGAGTGAACAAGCAAAGAACACTGCACCCTCCTCATCAAAATGTGAGCAAATAAAAAAAAATAGCCTTCTACATTAAAAAGAGTCTAAACCCAGGGGCTTTCTGCCCCCAGTAGGAAGACAACAGCCACCCCTTTCCCTCTCCTCTCTCCTCTCTTTCTTTTCTCCCTCCCTCTTTTCCTTCCTTCCTTTCTTCCTCACCTGTCTCTTTCTCCTATTTTTCCTCCTCTTTTTCTCCTCTTCCCCGTCCCTCTCTATCTCCTACTTCCCGCTCTCAGATGAAAACAGAATGCTAATATCTTGAGATGTACCACCTCAGACTTTAAATAAAGATTGTGGCCCAAAATGTGCATCTGAGTTACAAAAGTCAGGATGAAATACTCATAAATTTTGACATTGATTCTGCCCAGAACAAAGGTTGGAGAATGCCTTAGTTTCCAAGTTTCAAATGATAATTTGTAGTTTCTATATTAAATACAATTCAGGATAAGGCTTTATGAAATGAAACAACTAAAATTAAAAAAAGTACTTTGATGAAAATTAAATATTATATATACTTAAAATTCCTCTTCATTGTGTGATTGCAATTTTTCTGAATTTCAATAGGTCTATTTTTGAAAAAAAAAGCTTCACTTATATATGTACTATGTGTGGGGGACAGGCACCACATATATAGGAGTTGTGCCCTGCTATATAGAAGCTAAAAATGGTATAGTGAAATGTCACTGCACGTGACAAACCAACAAATACTAGACAATGAATGGTAAGTAGCAAATAGTGTAAGTAGCACTAATCGATCGTCGATGGATGAGTGCCTTTCAGTTTGGGATGGTTAAACATGTTTACAGCTTTAAATAATAAAATTAATTCTTTTTGCATTCATTAGAAATAATACTATTTTAAATACTACTTATTATCCTCTGTTGTAAGGTAGAGATGGGGACACTCATGCTTTAACTGACTGGTGTTTCTGATTCAATATGAAAATCTACTATCATTAATATACATTTGTAACACTTTCTTATTTTAGAATGTATTAAATACATTGAATTATTTGCAAACTTTGGATTGATATCCTCACAAATACATTTTTTCCCCAAATTGAATTTTTATTCAAGTTTGAAAGCATAATGCAATTAAAAAAAAACTTTAACCCATATGGTTTTGTTCATCAATTCTTAAATTGTTAAAGTACACTATTGTTTTTAATGAATATTTTATGTTCTGAAGAAGTCTTTTGAACTATTTCAATGACATTTTTATTCTTATAAAACACAATGGTTAATTTTTAGCCAAGGGATTACAAAACAATTGGGAAGAAAAGAATATTCTCAGGTCTTGCCTCTTTGCACATCCTCTTTCATAAACACCTTATCATTGCAGGCATTAGACCCTGACTGCAGCAGTATAAGGTAACAGAGAGAAAAGTAGGACACAAAACCAGTACAAGGCACTTGTGGAATTGCTTCACTTATGACCAAAGAGCATATTCAGGTTTATGTCTAAATCAAGCAAGAGTGTGCATAATCAATAGACCTATTCTATGTCCTCTCTATAATGATTCAAGTGAAATTTCTTGAGATGTAGTTAGTGATGAAACCATGCCAAAATACAAGATGTTTATAAAGAGAGAGTTCTGATTAGTAAATTTATGAGTATGACTGAATGAGGTGAAAATATTGATAATAACACCCATATTCTCAGCCACGGGAAACCAGCTCTGACAAAGGCCCAAAGCAATACCAGTGCTGTCAGACTGAATCTGTGAATCAGCATCATGCGTGTATCCATGCAATCACTGCTCAGCCCCAAACAGCCACAGCTGTAGAGAAGCAATGTGAGAAAATGACAGCCAGAGAGACTGCATTATGTGCAGCGGAATTAGGAAGTCTGATGACATCAGAACATGGTTCATCCTGAGGCTCACACAGCCTTTCACTGAATCTAGAAATCCATGATTAGGGATTTTATTTTTTGGCTAAAGACTTTGTCCTCTCAAACAATTCAAAACATCCACCAAAGGAAATATAATAGTCTTTCTCAACCATGGACTATTAGTGATCATGTTTATTAGATTACATTCAGGGGTTACGAGTTTTGATGGGGGAGAATGGATTTTACTTTCTTTTCAGAGTTTTGATAAGATTAGGTATATTTATAAAAGTCCTTAAGAATGCACTCTTTTTGCCCAAGATTCCATCTACATAGCTTGAAAGAGACACAGCAGAAAGAAACTTTCTGCAATGCTCACAGTCAATGGCCAATTCAATCTCTCAAATGAATTCTGTAGCTGACTGAGTTCTTCATAATTTAATACAAATCAAACCATATATTCAGGTACAGTTTTATTGGTGTGAGTTTTCATGAATAAATTTCATGATTTTTTTCCTCTGTTAAAAAGCAAAATGGGTAGGCAGCAGTTAGATGTTGACCCAGCACCACTGAGATGTGTTTATGGAATTCAAAAAGGATTATTATTCTGCCAAAAGTCTTAGAATTATCATCACAATACTAAAGGTGGAAATCTATCCTATAGAAAACATAAATGGCTAGTTCCAAATCTGGTTCTTAATAGATACTTTGTAGTATTAATGCCTGGATTTCATTTTTTTTGTTTTTGATTTGGAATCTTTTCAAGCATGTACTCATATTTCCTCATTTTATTATCACATTTGCATAAAGAAGACATTATTAACATCATTTTACAATGCAATGACTAAGACTTAGGATAGTTATATGCAGGTCAAATCTTTGAAGGAAAGAAAAGTGTCTGGTTTTATTCTATGTTACTATAGTTCCTTCCTCACTGAGGCAACTCTGTTCCACAGTGTGAGAGCCATAGATACCCTGAAAGGTTTCCTTTAAGAATAATTTTCTATGCTTTTCAAAATAAAGTTTTTGAAGTCCATTCTAGAGTCAGGGAACAGCTCATACTCAGGATGTTTAAAACTATCCATGGGATCTAACATCTGAGTCGGCTTATAAGTTTCTTTTTTCTCTATTCTTATTGCAACGGAACTGAACCAAAGTTGTAATTCTTAGAGAGTTTCAGAATGGTAAATGCAGTTCAAACCTGGGTGTTAGGTGCTCTCTGCATGTTAAAAGGTAATTGAATAGGGCCAAGTACAAATGCAATTGGATATGTAGGCTAGAGGCACTAAGTTGCAGCCTCAAAGAGGTCACACTGAGATGAATTTTTTAAAAGGACTATAAAATTGCATCTAAGATAGATGAGGAGCAAAGGCAATATTTAAATGAAATTGTTATGGATGTAAGTCACTTCCCAGGCATTATAACTATTTCTAACATAAAATATGTTTTCACTTCATATATAAAACATTGTTATTATTCACCTTATGACATGTTAACATATTAAAACTTAAATGTTTAATGCTTATATTAAAATTTTGTGTCATCATTAACCAGCTGATGAATTCTCTTTGAAAAAAAATAATGGAAAAAATATATCAAGAGAGATAATTTTAACAATTAGAATAAAAATATGTAACTTAGAGTGTGGTAAGATAAAACTGCCTAACCCAAAGTTCCAAACCTTTATTTGTTTATTTATTTATTTAGTTAGTTAGTTTGCTCATGGGAATCCTACTGCCATTTGCTTTCCTATTAAATGACATTTCGAATACTTTATTATAAACATAAATAGCATCTCTTTTCAAGAAGGCAAATGACAATCTAAATTTGAGAGTTATCTTGCATTTCCACACCCTGCTAAATAGGTGAATGGTTGCTTTATAGATCGCATCTGAAGGATAAACAAAGAAGGATGGTAGATTACAAAAAAGTCACTTGAAACTGACAAGTGCCCTTTAATTCCTGAACATCATCCTCAAAACTGTCACTTCAATTGACATCTGTTACACAACCTGATACATGAGTTTCTGGTAAAGCACAATCTTATATTGTTAAGAAAAAATATATATGTATATGCATATAATATATATATATTAAACTGCTTTGATTTATCTATAAATATGACTTCATTTTTATTAGTCTCTTCAAATGCCAAAAAACACTTATTCACACGCTGATCCACCATATGTCTGCTGTTGGAGACACTGAAAGTCCTATGTGTCCAACAGGAAATCCTCCATGATATAGGAAATTTCCATCATTAATTTCACTTTTTGAACTAAAGCATCTCAAGAAGACCCTTGTTAGATGTATACATATTACCCAAGATAAGTAAACCATCAATATATTTTTGCTCATTATCATCAGTTATCACACTAACAGAGGAAAGTTCCTTTGAATTAATTAGAATGAGGAAGAACTACATACATAATGAGACAATAAATGGAAGATATCTAGAGCCTAGATCTAGTTCTTTGCTACTCAGAAAGGGATTCGCTGACTGATAGTGTCAGTAGCACCTGGGAGGTCATTAGAAATGCAAATTCTCAGTTTCCACTCCTAACCTACTGAATCAGAGGCTTTGCGCTTGGGGACCAGGAGTGTGCATTACAACGAGCTCTTGAGGTGATTCTGATGAGTGCTAACATTTGTCAAGCACTGTCAAATGCTGAGAGACCCCCTGACAGCATGAGAACAGGGGATGATCAGAGCCAGAGGAGGTATTTCACACACCACTCATATTTATTTCACAAATTTATTTACATTAATCCATGATATCAATTACATTTACCTGCAAAGAAATGATGCTAGAATTAAAAGGCCAGTATGAATTTGTTCATAAATACTCCTATATATTATTATTTTTTTATTTTGGTATCATTAATCTACAATTACATGAAGAACATTATGTTTACTAGGCTCCACCCTTCACCAAGTCCCCCCTACATACTCCTTCACAGTCACTATCCATCAGCGTAGTAAGATGCTGTAAATGCAAATTAAAACCACAATGAGATATCACCTCACACCCGTAAGAATTGCCATCATCGAAAAGACCAACAACAACAAATGTTGGTGAGGTTGTGGAGAAAGGGGAACCCTCCAATACTCCTATAATATTTGCATAAGTTACAATTACATAATAGGTTAAATATACTCCTCCCTCCCAGAACACATACTTAAACTTTAAACAAACATATATTTTCCAAAGCTTTGGAGTATTCTCTAGGGAAATTGAAATTTTAAAGAATCATTATTTATTAGGTATTTTTATATGTGAAGCCACTGTTAAATCTTTGAGGGTGAGTGGTACACAGAACAGAAACAACCAACCAAAAAACTCTATGTGGGTAGTAGTTATTTCACACATATTGAATGACAAAACCCTCAGAGAAACATGGAATCAAAGGGTTTATAGGAAATTGTGAAGTTAAGAATCTTTTACTTTGTGGATACTAATTTTTTACCTACAAGTATGTGTAATTACATGTGTAATTTCTCACTACCTTCTCTTTCAATTGACCTATCTTACTGAAACACAGACTGTTGTATGTGCCTCTGGTGAACCTCATCTTATTAGATTTAGTTCACTGCTCAATCCTGTTGAGAATTTGTCAGAGCCCAGTTTTATCATCAAACGAATTCACTGCTCTATCCTGTTGTGTCACATCTAGAAATTTTGTACCTCTGCTTTATTGACATGCACAATTTTATAGTATATCCAAGGGGAAAGACATTTTCAGAATTCATAACTTTTCAAATTTTAGAAAGAAAATGTAGTGCATATATGATATATAGGAATTTCTCTATGATCCTATATGTGTGTTACTGAAAAACCTTGTGTTCTTCAATATGTTTTCAATTGCACTAAGATTAAAAAGACTTATGGGAAGAATAGGTTTGTGGCAGACCACCAAATCCTGTGGAATTTTGTAATCAGAATAAAATAACTATTAAATAACCAAACAACAACAAAATAACCATTCTAATAAAAATGTAGCACAACTAATGTCTGTTGGCATTTGCACCAAGTACTCCAACCAGTCAGTCCTTTACAACAGGAGAGCATGGAGCTCTTACTCTTCTCCAATGATTCTAAGTCCTGAAGGGTGTTTAATTTTAATAGTGACCACTTTCATCTAAAGACAAAAACAAAAATAAAACAAAACATCACAACCTCACTTTAACTCATGGGTTCAAGGCTCCAGTCTTCTGATCTTGGCTGACCTCTTCACTATTAACTTTTATTGTTCCTTTCAGAGAAACATTCCTTAGACCACAATCTATTACAATGGCCCTTTTATTTGGTTTCCTATTCCCATGTTTAAACTTTTCTCTTCTTTGTTTCTTTACCTAGAAATCCGTTTCCTACTCTTCTCAGTATACAATTTTTATGTCTCATCTCTTCATTTGTTGACAGCCCCATTCTGAACCACTCCTTCTATTTTGCTATAGAACTAATTATTAATTACTTATGACAATTATATCATACTCAATACATAATGGCCTGTATAGCAATATCATATGTGTATTTGTGTGTGTGTATAAATATGGCAATATATATATTCCCAGCCTCATCTCCTGTCTCCCAATCTTGAGCTAATTAATTTCATTATAATGGCGGAAGAGTTATCCATTTCACAAATGTATCTATACCTCATTTTTATTATTCAGCATTCTCCAGAATATCTATCTAATTAAACTATCTATCATCTTTCAATCATCTATCTATATCTATTGAAATTTTAAGGAACTGACTCACATGTACTAGGGACTAGCAAGCCCAAAATATACAGAGCAGTCTGGCAGGTTGGAAATTCCAGCAAGAAGTAGATACGTTGGATTCAAAGGCACGCGAGAGGTAATTCCTCCCTCTTTGAGGCAATACCAGGTATCTTTTCTCTTAGAGCCTTTGACTGATTGGATGAGGACCACCACATTATAGATGTTAATGTGCTTTAGTTAAAGTTTACTGATCTAAAACATCATCAAACCTAAAAAATACTTTCATAGCAATATCTAAACTAGTGTTTGACCGAACAACTGGGCACCCACCATAACCTAGTCAACTTGACACATAAAATTAACCATCACAATCATTTAACTATCTCCCTTTTGTTGATCATTTAGAGCATTTCCAATGTGCCATTACAAATGTTGCTGCAATGAGTAAACTTGTGCAAAAGTCATTTCATATATATGTAGATGCAACTGTAGTATACATCCCTAGAAGTATGATTCGAGCTATCTCAGAGTGGTTGTTATGGGCTTTTGTTATTTTGATGGGCATTAAATTACTATTCATAGTGGTCCCATAATGGAGTATTCACTCCCATCTACTGTGTCTGAGAGTTTCTGTTCCTCCAGTCCTGTCCCAACCGTGTGTTACCATGCTTCTTGAACTTTGACAAAATGAAAATTGACAAACGGTATCTTACTGCATTTCTTATATTATAAATGCAATGGAACATCCATTAAATTTAAGAACCACTTGTATTTTCTTCTGTGAATAGGTTGTACATATCCTTTGTCTGTTTTCCATAAATTTATTGATGATTCATGATAAATTAGAGTTAGTTCTAGAATAATTAAGAAAATAAACTAAAAATTATCACTGTTTTGAGTTGCAAATATTTTGCAGAGTTTGCTGTTCCTATAACATAGGATATAAAAAAATTTAATGTTTGCCAAAAGTTTAAATAAATTTTAATTAAAGTGCTACATAAATATTGAAAAGTTCAAATGTTACATGTAAACAGATCAATGAATTTTTAATAATTGAGTAAAGTTCACCTTTGAAAATACCTCCAGAGCAAGAAACCGGTCCATAAATAGCTTCCCACAATGGTACTTCCACTCACTATCACCCCCTCCCCAAAGGTAAAGTGACCAATATATATTAGTTAATCCTGTTTTTTAAATTTATATAAATATATTTCTAATGCTTATTATGTTTATTGTATATTTTTAAATTACATATATTTTTAAATGTTACATAGAGTATGTGTTCTTTAGGTATTTGGCTTCTTTTTGCCCAATTTATACATGAAATTCATTTTATTATTCTGTGTAGTATTAGTTTATTCATTCTCAATACTGTATAAGACGTGTTAATGTATCATGATTATCTTAGTCTGTTCAGGTTGGTATAGCAAAATTTCAGAAACTGGGTAGCTTATAAACAATAGAAAATTGTCTCTTATAGTTTTGGTGGGTGGAAGTCCAAGATCAGGGTCACAGCATGTTCAGGTGAAGGTCCTATTCTAGGTCGCAGACTTCCTGCACCCTCACAAGGCAGATTTTTTTTTATAAAACAACAAATCTCTTTCACGAGGGTTTTACCTTCATGACCTAGTCACTTCTCAAAGGCCACACCTTCTACAACCATCACATTGGGAGTTAGAATTTGAATTTGAATTGAATTTGAACATATGAATTTGGGAGGCACACAAGCATTCAGACCATAGCAAGAATTTATTCATTCATTAACTACTGAATCACATTTAGGCTGTTTCAGTTTCTGGTTACTTCAACAGTGCTGCTGAAAGGTGCTTGTATCTTTTAGTGGGCATATGCATATATCTCTGTCGACTGTATACTTAGGACTGGAATTACTTGATCACAGGATATACATATGCTGAACTTTAGTAAATGCTATCAACAAATAACCCAGTACGATTGTAAAAATGTCCACTCCCATCAACAGTGTATTATCTATCATTTTAATGTTAGTCATTCTATGTAGTGGTGACTTACTGTGTGTGCATGTATGTTATATTTTCCTGATGACTAAGGAAGAGATCAGCTTTTTAGTGATCTCTGTTGAACATTAATTTTAAATTTATTTTATAATCTTACTTCTGCTGTCTTTGGGTTTGGTATGCAGTCTTTTTCTATCTATTTGCTTGTGAAGAAAGATTGGATCATTTAAGTTTAGCCTTTCTTTTTTTTAAAAATATGAATTTAAAGCTATACATTTCCACCTAAGTATCATTAGCTGCACCCCCAAAAGTCGGATATTTTATATTTTCCTTGTTATTTAGTGAAAATGTTTTGTGACTTCCACTCTTTTTTTTTTAATCCAAGCATTACTTTGAAGTGCATTACTTAATTTCCATGCAGTTGAGAAGACTTTCTAGTGTTCCTTTTATTGTTGATTTCAAACTTAATTTCACTGTGGTCAAAGAATGTACTTTGAATGTCTTAAAACCTTTGAAATTTGTGGAGGTTTGCTTTATGATCCAATATGTGGTGAGTTTTGGAAAACAATCCTTGTGCAGTCTTTGTCATTGGATGAAGTGTTCTGATGTCAATTAGATCAGCTGTTTTATTGTGTTTGTCAAGAACATACTCTAAGATGGCCTGCAATTATCCTTGCAAAGTTAATCAGACCCTTATGTAATTCCCTCCCGAAATGACTGGTGGATCCTGTGATTTGCTTTCAATAGATTATGATTATACATAAGATTATGCCATTGGTCTTGCTAGGTGACTTTCCTTGCTCGTTTTGATGAAGCAAATAGCATGAAGAGGACCCATGTAACAGAAAAATAAGGCTAAAAACCAGCTACAAAATGAGGGTGACCCCTAGTCAGCAGATGACAAGAAACTGGGGCTGTTGATCTAGCTGCTAGAAACAATACTGTGCCAAGAAATCTGTGATCTTGGAAGCAGATCTTCCTCAGACAAGCTTGGAGATGGGAACGCAACTCTGAGCAACACCTTGATTGCAACCTTCACATTAGAATCTGAGGTGGAGAGTACCCAGGAAATCTGTGCCAGGACGCTAGACCCAAAGAAACTTCGAGATAATAAACTGTGTAGGTTAAGACTAAATCTGAGCCTACTTGTTATGCAGCAACAGATAACTGATACAGTATTATTTACAATTTATATATCTGTACTAAGTTTTTATATCCTTATTGTGTTAGCTATGGAGAAAGGAATGGAAAACTACCCCACTTTTTATGGATTTCTCTATTTCTCCTCTTAGTACTATAACTTTTATTTTGCTTTATAATTTAGTTCTATAAGTTTTACTTTGCTTTATAGATTTTGAAGTTATGTTTTTGACTGCACACAAATTTAGAATTTTTATGTCTTCCTGATGAATTTACTGGTGGATTTCCTCTATCATTATAAACCATCTTTCTTCATCTCTAATACTTCTTGCTTCTAACACCTGTTAAAACCTTTTCTTTTGTTTTCACCAATCTTCCAATGATAAGCATAGCTGTGATTCTCTTTTTATCTACTTATGCTTCACAAAGCATATTGTATTTGTAGGTTGACATCTTTCATCACTTCGAGGATATTCTCTTCCATTTTCTAGTCTGTTCCTATTGCTTATGTCAGATTTGCTCCTTCCCACTTAAGATACCCTGCTTACATATATGTTGTCTGTCATTTCTCACATGCTTCTAATTCTCTTTTGGGCATTTTCATACTTTTTTTCTATGTTGCAGTTGGGATATTTTCTATTGAAATATCTTCCAGATCATTGCCACTACTGCCTTTCAATATATGCAATTGGTTGTTAAAACTCACATATGAATTCTTAATTTCATTTATTCAACATATATTTATTGAGTAATTTAGTCTGTGCCAGCACTATTTTTGACTCAAAAATATATCAGTTAAAAACAAAACAAACAGTAAAATGGAACAAATATTTCTACCTTCACAGAGCTTGCATTTTAGTATAATGAAGAAGAAAATAGAAATCAAATAATCCATATTATATAATACTTCAGAATATGAATGTATATAGAGAAAATTAGTGCAGAAGATGGTAGTAGTAAGGAGTACTGCCATTTTCAATAAGGTGGATAGTGACAGGTTCACTGAAAAGGTAGCATTTGACCCAAGACTTAATGGGATCAATGGACTTGGCAATAGATTTTAGAGAAATGGTATTCAAGGTAGCCCTGAATTTGGTATATTCCTGGCAAATTCAAGGAACATCAAGGATTCCATGTTTATGAAACAAGGTGAGTGATGGGGAGAGTAATCTAAGTGGTCAAAGAGAAAACAATTGAGTAGGGCAGAGAAAGTAGTCGAATGTAAAGGACAGACTTTGTAGGACTTTTAAGCCATTGTAAAGATTTTGATTTTGATTTGAATAAGCTGGGAATTCCATTGGAGAGCTTTAGGCAGAGGTGTGACATGATCTGATATACAATTTAATGGGATTATTCTGGCTTGTGTTGTGAATAGTTCTAGTGTGGCAAAAATGGAAGCAGGGACACCAATTAAGAGAGTAATTTAACAACACCCATCTGTGTTACGGTGTTTGGACATCATCCCCATAGTGTCAAGGCAGCACAGAGATTGTAAATTACTGTGAGAACTTGTTGGATTTGGAATATACACGGAAGATAGAGTCAATGGTGTTAAGTTGCATGCTGCCTTGTTAATAATGAGATCATTTACATTATAAATGTTTTCCTGTGTCTGGCTTTGGCTATATCATGAATGTTTTATATTAAGGATAATACATGACTTTATTTACTGTTTTATTGTTGACTCAAATATTTAAGGTAAGATTTTAAAATTCTTAAAGGATTTCAGTAATTTTTATGTAGAATAGATATTACATGTCTTATTGTTTTATTTTTATTACATTGTGGTAAACAAATTAATGTTAGCAATCCTATGTTTTTAGGATTTAAGATTGCTTTGTGATGTAATAAAGTCAATTTTTGTAAAAATTGAAAGAATCCTTGCAAAGATAGTATCTAAAAAACAAAAACAAAAGATAGTATCTTCTCTATAGGCAAAAAAAATTCACTAAGTGTTACCTATTAAATCAAATTTTAAATCTTATTATTGAATTCCTTTTTGTACATGTTTATTCCTAATCTAATTAATCTTCTTTTATTAAGGTATCATTGATATACATTCCTATGAAGGTTTCACAAGAAAAGCAATACGGTTACTGTATTCACCCATATTAATGAGTGAACCCCCATACCCCATTGCAGTCACTGTCCACCAGGGTAGTAAGATACCAGAGTCACTACTTGTTTTTCTGTGCTACACTGTCTTCCCCACACACCATGTGAACTAATTATAATACCTCTCAATCCCCTTCTCCCGATCTCTACATCCATCATCCCCCAATCCTCCCCTTTGGTAACTGATAGTCCCTTCTTGGAGTCTGTGAGTCTGCTGCTTTTTTGTTCCTTCAGTTTTGCTTCATAGTTATACTCCACAAATGAGGGAAATCATTTGGTATTTGTCTTTCTCTGCCTGAGTTATTTCACGGAGCATAATACCCTCCAGCTCCATCCATGTTATTGCAAATGGTAGTATTTGTTTCTTTCTTGTCATTGAATAGTACTCTATTATGTATATGTACCATCTCTACTTTATCCATTCATCTATGGATGGACTCTTAGGCTGCTTCCATATCTTGGCTATTGTGAATAGTGCTGCAGTAAACTTAGGGGTGCATCTGTCTTTTTGAATATGAGACTTTGCTTTCTTTGGGTAAATTCCTAGTAGTGGAATTCCAGGATCAAATGGTATTTATATTTTTAGTTTTTGAGGAACTTCCATATTGCTTTCCACAATGGTTGAACTAGTTTACATTCCCACCAGCAGTGTATGAGGGTTGCCCTTTCTCTGCATCTTCACCAGCATTTGTTGTTCCTAGTCTTTTCTATGTTGGCCATTCTAACTGGTGTGAGGTGATATCTCATTGTGGTTTTAATTTGCATTTCCCTGATAATTAGTGATGTGGTGCAACTTTTCATGTATCTGTTGGCCATCTGAATTTCTTCTTTGGAGATTTATCTGCTCATATCCTCTGTATATTTTTTTAACTGGGTTATTTGCTTTTTGGGTGTTGAGTCATGTGAGTTCTTTATATATTTCGGATGTAAACCCCTTGTTGGATATGTCGTCTACAAATACATTCTCTCATACTGTAGATGCTTTTTTGTTCTGCTGATGGTGTCCTGTGCTGTAAAGGTGATTTTAGCTTAATGTAGTCCCATTAGTTCATTTTTGCTTTTGTTTCCCTTGCTGAAGGAGATGCATTCAGGAAAAAGTTGCTCATGTTTACAAATAGGAGATTTTTGCCTGTGTTTTCTTCTAAGAGTTTTATGACTTACATTCAGATCTTTGTTCCATTTTGAGTTTACTTTTGTGCATTGGATTAGACAATAATTCCATCTCATTCTCTTGCATGTATCTGCTCAGTTTTGCCAACACCAGCTGTTGAAGAGGCTTTGATTTTGAATCTGGTTAGTAATTAATTCTTCTACTTTCTTTACTATGCTTTTATTACCTCTGGTGACAGCTGTTAAACCTTAGGAACACTTCCATCTATAGTAGTCCCTCCAAATACACTGTAGAGTTGGTTTGCGGGAAGTAAATTCTCTCAGCTTTTGCTTATCTTGAAATTGTTTAATCCTTCCTTCAAATTTAAATGATAATCTTGCTGGGTAGAGTATTCATGGTTCGATGCCCTTGTTTTTCATTGCATTAGATATATCATGGCACTCCCTTCTGGCCTGTAAGGTTTCTGCTGAGAAGGATAGCCTGATGAGCTTCCTTTGTATGTGATCTTATTTCTCTCTCAGGCTGCTTTTAGTAGTCTGTCCTTATCCTTGATCTTTGCCATTTTAATTACTATATGTCTTGGTGTTGTCTTCCTTGGGTCCCTTATGTTAGGAGATCTGTGGATTTCCATGGCCTGAGAGACTATGTCCTTCCCCAGATTGGGGAAGTTTTCAGCAATTACCTCCTCAAAGACACTTTCTATCCCCTTTCTCTCTTCTTCTTCTTTTGGTACCCCTATAATACAAATATTGTTCCGTTTGGATTGGTCACACGGTTCTCTCAATATTCTTTCATTTTCAGAGATCCTTTTTCCTCTCTCTGCCTCAACTTCTTTGTATTCCTCTTCTCTAATATATGTTTCATTTATTGTCTCCTCCACCATATCTGATCTGCTTTTAAAACCTTCCATTCTATGTTTCATTTCTGATACTGTGTTCTGTAATGACTGGATCTCCTACCAGAATTCATTCCTCAGTTCTTGAATATTTTTCTGTACCTCTATGAGCATATTTATGATTTTTATTTTGAAATCTCTTTCAGGAAGACTGATTAGTTCAGTTTCACTTGCTTTGTTTTGGTGTTTGTGATATTTTGGTTTGAACCAGGTTCCTTTGACATTTCGTATTTGTACGTGGCGCTCTCTAGTGCCCAGAAGCTCTACTCTCTGGAGTTGCTCAGCCCCTGGCAAGAAAATAGGGGACCCCAGTAATGGCGCTGGTGCCGGGGGGAGGAGAAAGAGCTGTTTCCTGCTTCCTGGCTGCAGTGCCTGTCTCCACTACCACAACCAGTGGGCTGAGTGCACAGGTGTAAGCCTATGTGTTTTGAGTTTGTAGCTGCTCTAGGCAGAGCCTCCTTCTGGCTCACTTGACGCCAGGGCAGTTGCTGCCAGTTTGTGAGCTGGCTGGTGGGAGGAAGGTGCAGCAGGCTGCATATCATGGTGGGGGTCACTAGGCCACTTGAAGCACCTAAAAGTTCCCAACCTGCTGGGTAGAGTGCAACCAGACAATTTTGTCCACCTGCCCTTTCTACTGAGCAGCAAGCTCTGTGCAATTCTTGCCCCTTTAGCAGCCATCTTGCTGTTAGGAAGTCTCTTAGACTTCCCTTCTTTATTTTGTCCCAGAGCAGCTGGATGTGGATCCCTGTGTTCTACAAGTAGCTGGAATCTCAGTCTTTCCAAGTATTCCACCTGTCTTTGCTTTCCAACCCCACTAATTTCCATAGTATTATGCAGTGTATGTTTGTGTTCCCAAAGCAGATCTCCAGGGCTGTGTTTTCAGCATTCCCAAGCTTCCACCCCCTCCCCACTCCATTTCTCTTCCTCTCACCAGTGAGCTGGGTTGGGGGAAGGGCTTGGATCCTGCCAGTTCATGGCTTTGGTATGTAAACCTGTTCGGTGAGGTCTGCTCTTTTCTCCTGCTGTATTCAGTCTTGTGCAGCCTTCTTTTCTGTTGCTCTTTAAGGATTAGTTATATTAACTATATTTTCATATTATATGTGGTTTTGGGAGGAGGCCTCTGTCTCACCTTTCATGCTGCCATCTTTAATCCCTGCCCCTAATTAATCTTTTTGAAACTAGTAATAGTATTATAAAGATTTCTAACTATAATAACATTTAAGTCAATATATTAATATCTGAATTTGTTTCATATTTTTAAGATACATTGCAAGTTCATTTATTGCCCAAACTCCATTCGGATTTTTAATATAATGGAAGCATATAGGTCATCCAAAGAGACATATCTTAGTCTTAGATTTATGCTTCATTAATTTGGATTCTATTTACTTGCTAATGATTTATGCCTTAAATTCTACTTTGTCTAATACTTATCCCAGCTTTCATTTCACATTTGCCTGTGAAACTTTTCCCTCTCATTGGCATTCCTTTCAGTTTGGCTTTTTAATGCTTCTTTTGGGAAAATAAACAAACAAGGTACAGATTTTTGTTTTAATGTTACACTTTGAAAGTCTTTGCCTCTTAAGTAAGGTGTTCTGAAACATTTCTGTTCTTTGATATTTCTGTTATATTTGAATATTTACATCTCTTCCCTGATTTTGTGCATCCTTTCTTTTTTTTCATTTCCAAAGTTTTACTATATACAAATATCCCTTGTTCTTTTTTCCTGTAGTCATCTTAAAATGTATGTATATCTTATATTTAATTCATATACCTGATTTTCAATTTCATATTTTAGTTTTCTTTCAGTGAGCTATTTGTTATTCAGTATCAGGAATGAAGGAAAATGAAAAGAGTGACATATCCCATCTCTACCATTTTTATATAAACTGCATCTTTTTAGACATTTAGGCATTATTATCTTCAGTGTTATATTTTTGTAATCTTGCATATCTGTCATATTAGTACCTTATTTTAATCTCTTACTTTGCATTTGGTAATTTCCACAGATTCATCTTTCATTTCCCTATTTAATATACAACAATATTCATACATGCATATTTTCATTGATATTTGTATTCTCAATGATTCACAATTCCATGACTAAACCACCCTCCTCAGTCTCCAATTCTCTTCATTTTCTCCCTTCTACCATCTGAAAGTAGATAGATATCCTCTGAGGTTCACAGATGTAAATTTGGGGAGTGAAAATATAGTGGCTCTAGATGATCCCTATGCTCTTTCTAAACAACTTTTACATGAATCTTCCAGATTTCTGCCCAGCAAATAATAGTGCCACTCTTATGCTGATGAACATTCATGGTAAACTTATAGAAGAAAATTGAGGGTTGAATCGTACCATTAGTCCCCAAGGAGTTTGCTCAGGAGGGATTTGTGGGCAGGCACTGGGGACTGGGAGTGTGGCAAGTCTCTCCCGTACACTCTGTTCGGTGCTCGTTTTGTTTTTGCATTTGTCTATAACTTTTGCTTGTGTAACTAATGAACTCAGGAATCTACATTTATCTTACGCTACTCTACTTCTTGTTGTGTTCATAGTCAATGTTGTTTGGAATATTTATAAATGAAGAGAAAATAAGGGCCTGAGCTATAAGTAGAATTCTAATCTGGCAAACCCAGAAGGTAGCATTCCATGGCCACGTACGTTTCTTGTCAGTGCCACCTCTGCATTTGGTATTTCTGTAAGGACAGTGAGGCCAACCCAAGAGCCTTTTTCTGCCTACATGCAGGAATCAGTCTTGGGCTGATTCTATAGGCTTTTTCCCAAGAATTTACTTCTTTGTTTCTCTCCATTAATTCTGGGAATAGCAGAACCTCTGGCTATACCTAGACATAAGATCTTTATTTGTATTTTCTTCACTGAGTTATTGCTACTTTTTAAAACATTTCAAAGGTATTTTAATAGAACATTATATTTTAATATATTTTAGTGACACATTAGGAAAAGACACATTTACCTGCCATGATAAACTGAATGCTTTCTTGATTAATTTTTCCTAAGAGACTTTGAATTGTGACAATATGCTTTCATTATGAGGAAAAAATTTATTATTCTTTTGATTTCTTGTCATAGTATAAACAGAGTGGCTCCATGTTATTTTATTTTTCCTTTCCTTCGTAACCAAGGTATCTTGTTCATGGATTAAAGCCAACTACTAAACTAGTTATTTGTGATATATGCCATACCTATATTCAGTTACAAAGAAGGAACACCTAGAAATTCTGGATTTCTTCTTTCTGATAACATCTCCTATATGTATCTGATCCACAAATTTAATCTAAGTCATCATCTAAGCATCTTTCTGGTCTCTTCCTATTTCTCTAATTTCAGTGCTGTTCCTTTGGTTAGATATTGACATTCTTGAGGGTAAGAACTTTGTCTTATTCTTTGTGCCACAAGCATCTAATACACTACCTGAAACATTGTGGACAAAAAAGCAAATCCTTTTAATGTATAAAAATATAAATGATCTGATGCTTCTGGGTTGGTATAAATCTATCACTGCTTCAGAAAAATGCCCAGGGTGTATGCGTCAGAAAGTGGGAAACAAATTTATTTTTCTATATAAAGGAAAAAATAAAACTTTGTGGAGAATATTAAATATCTTGTTCCACTGAGGTATTTATGAGGTTTGTGAATTGAATTGAAATTCCTCCCTCAATATAAATCCTAGATACAAGTCAAGTGTGCTTAGGGGACAGGTACTAGAAAAAGAAACAAAAAGAAAACCAAACATTAGGCTTTAGTCTAAGAATTTGAGTGCTTTTTTTAAACCTATCAAATATAATCAGATTTATACTTATTTTTATAGAAATGTTTGCTCAACTAATGCATTCCTAATCAAATAATGGGTGCTCCATGATAGAAATTTCAAATAAAGTTCTTAAGGCTGTCAAAAAGTAAATAAGCTAACTAGAATTATATTTCTTTGTTTCCCAGAGGACCTTATACATGCTTGCAGAGAGATGTGGTATAGTTAGAAACAGGCTACCTAGACACTCAACTGCAAGGATAGTCAACGCTTCCTCCTCCATCCCTGACACCCAACCAAAGACTTCACATATATCTTTTGATGAGATATTTTCATTTTTTAATTTGACTAATATCTCCATGGTATCAATTATTTTCCATTATTTGTTTTTTTTTACAAACTCCATCCCACCTCAAAAAAATATCTACAGTTTCATAAACTAGTCTAAATTATTTTGTATAAAAAATAAAGAGCATTTTCTATTTCCTCATTAAGTTTGTGTTTTTAGGGTTATCCATATGAATTTTACCTCCATTAATGTGAATGAAGGTTGATGAAATTTTTTGACTTGCAAGGCAGAGTGCAGAATGGAACACTGTATGTTGTTAAATATAATTTTAGATTACTTTGAAACTGATTCTGAGTTTCTTTATTGAACTTTCCAAAAGTCTTTGACGTAATGCATTTGGTCCATAGGGGTTTTCCAACTGAACACAAGGTCTTTACTTTAAGTCTTGTGACACAGTAATCACAGAAAACTTAAAAAATCAGTGTTCTTGAACACTTAAATTGGACATTATACACAACAGTCTATTACCCATGAAATATTCATGAAAAAATATGAATTTATTTTATTTTGTGGTTCCTAAGAAATTAGTAATTAAGCCAAATTTAGAAGATATCATTCTGTAAGATTTGATCAAAATAGATTTGGAAGCATTGAAGTGGAATGACAAGAGTTCAGATGGTCTGTGTTTACTGTTTGAAAAATCTCCCCATGGGATGAATGACAGTAGTGAGCCACAAATTCAACTTTTGTAAGTTTGAGAATTTACTCTATTTGAAAAGAATTTGGTTCACACTTTCTGAGACAATTTGAAAAAAATGACATTGCTGCCCTATGAGCTCATATAACATTAGGACAATTGGCCATAGAAGGAAATAGTCCATAGGGCATGGCTCATCTTTAGGACCCTAGCATGCTGAAGCATGCTCTGAGAATTCTTTTTTTTTTTCACACTATCCAAGTTAGGAAAATCTACATGACTCTTAAGAAACCTCTGAGTTCTAAATTTCAATACATATAATAACAAAAAAGTTATGTAACAACTGTCCTTTGCTTACTCATCATTTGTACTTACAAAAGCTCCAGAGAAAATTAATTTTTGGAAAAGTCACAACTGACCTTACACTAGGTAAACTCAAAGAGCATTAACAAGGGCAGCAATAGTGCCTACCTTCAGACTGAACCCCTCATGGTCTAGTTCCTGAGAGCAACACTGTGTTTACATTTCTTCCTCACAAGAGCTCAGAGTAACTTTATTATGCAGGTGAGGGAACTGAGGTCTAGACAGTCTGTAATTTGCCCACGGCTGCATCTCTGAGAAATGGAGGTGATGTAATGTGAGCCCAGGTTCAAAGCCTTTGATATTCTTACGTACGAAAGAGAAAGGATAAAAAAGCATACTGGGTTGCACCCCACTAGGTTTCACTATTAATATACACAACTGAGAATTCCCCCAAATAGGAAAGCTTTAAATTCTGTCTCTGTAACCATATGATCTTGGTCACTATCACCACTTGTCTGTATATTAAAGTAACATCTTAATTGGTTTCCCTTGTGATTTCATCCCATGTATTCATTCACAACAGATTAGCCTAAGTCCCCCTTTAAAACATGTCAAATCAACCCTTTGCTCAACCCTCCAGTGAATTCTCTTGTTCAGAGTAAAACCTTAAATCCAATTTTCAGATATTTGGGCAGAATGAAGGGAGCATACAATCTGGGAGAATGTGACACTTAGTGTGGGTAAATTCGCAATATTTCCAGAATATCTCACCCGGCTTTAGTGCATCTCCATATCAATAGGTAATTACAAGAGGGAGCAACGCATATTTGGACCTGAGAGGTTGGGTGGGGCCTCCTTTCTTCTGCAGCTGGTTGCAAGAGACGAGAGCAAGCAGAGGTAGATGACTGCTTGTAAGCAATAAACAAGGTTTCTCCCACTTTATTTGTCCCTTTGACTGATTTTGATTTCAAAGGTATTTTGCCCCAGGATTTTCCTCCTGGAGTTACACTCAGCTTAGTAATATTAGGTCCCTGTCACTACTCTAAGACCTAATGTGCACTTCAGTTCCTCTGGTACTGAAAATCCCCTGGGGCTGAGGGGGAGTGGGGCCCAGGTGGGTATTTCACATGCAGTGGGTGTGTGTCATGGTTGAAGAACTCTAAGCTTAAGAGATCTCACCTTATAAGCAAGCTGCTAATAAACCTGCCAAACTTTTAGTCCGTAATGATGATACGCTCGTTCTTATGTTGGATTTCAAGCAAACCTACGCTCTGCTTCAAAAGGTTAGAAGACACTATCTCTACCTTCCAAGGCTATTCATTTAGTCTGTCATAAGACAAGCCAAAAAACAAGAAACTCAGAGAGCTGTCTTCCAATATGTGCTAGATACATGTTTATATTTTAAAACATTCTTAGGCATTTTAGGATGTCCAAAAATACTCATAATAATATATCAAAATAACATAAGCTCTTTCACAGTTGACACTGGGTGCTATATATATGTTCATTAGCTAAAGCTTACTAGTTGTGCTGTTTTAATCATCTATTTTCTTAATGTTTTCCATTTAATATCATTGATACTGAGAGAAATACCTCACCATTATTTTGGATTTTTATCCTTGTATATTATGGATATTGTATATTATGACAATGTTCTTGCCACATGAAAGTTTTTCTTTTTATTTTGTTCTAATGAGCTGTCAAAGTTCTTATTTGTGATTCTCTGTATTTATATTGTAATTCTTTTTGTCTGAAATATTATTTTGTTCTACAATAATTATTGCTATACCTGATTCTTCTGTGAGAATATCTGTTAGACACCTGGCTGTAAATAGATGATTCACTATAACTAATAATTGAGGAGATTTTAATAAAGAGACAAATTACAAAGTTCTGGACAAGATTTGAATAAACAAATAAGGGATTGATGCAGTTCCCTGAGGGGTATATTAGTTCCATCTGTTTTGAAATCTTCCCTTTCCCATCCCAATACTTAATAATTTTTTTTTTTAGTGGAATTGATGTGCAACAGAAAGTTCATTAAAAAGTATTATGCATCTTGTGAAACTGCCTTTCCACTTCCTTCCATCCAATGTCTCTTCTCCTCTGGTTTATGTCTTGGATACAGCTGGTACTTATCCAGCAATTTTCAGTCATTAGAATGGACATTTTTAGCTTCCAAAATGTCCCATTGGAGTGTAATCCGAATTGCAATTTCTTATCCACTTGAAAATTTCTAAGACTACTCAAGTCTGACCCATCAATTCTGCTAACTCAGTGAGAAGAAAGGGGAGGGCTCACTCTTTCGCACTTCCTCCATTTTCCCATTCCACTTCTCTGCACTCATTGAGGTGCTATGAGCAGTTCCAAGATTAGGGAAGTCTTACTAGTCCATGGTTTTAACATGGTCTCTGAGTGCTATATGTGACAAATGTTCAAATGCTGGCTTTCTTATGGCAGAGTCTATTAGTAGCTTTTCCACAAACCCTCTGCATATCCTTGCAGTGATCATGGAACTCCCTAAATTCATTTCAGCTCCTGATCTGGTGGTATATCCCACATGCATTAGTTTGCCATTGCTGTGTAACAAATTAGCACAGATTTAGCAGCTTAAAACAATGCCTATTTTTATCTCATAGTGTTGTAGTCTTGAAAAAGATAGATTCAAGTGGATTCATTTCTGAAATCAAGGCATTGACTAGTCTGTAGTCTGTTACTTTTTCTGGAAGCTCTGGGGAAGAATCTATTCCCAACCTCCTTGACACAGTTAGCAGAATTCAGACCTTTGTAGGCTCCTATTTCCTTGCTTTCTGTCAGCCAAAGGCTGCTGCGAGCTTCTAGAGGATTTATTTAGTTCTTGCAAGAGGCACCCTCCTTCAAAGTCAGCAATGGTGTGTCAAAACTTTCATTTGCTTTGAATCTCTCTGATTCCCTTCTACCATTAGGCAGAGAAAACTTCAGTTTTAAAGGGTTTACCTGGTTCCATCAGGTCTACCAGGATTATCTCCTTATCTGGAGGTTAAATGACTTAGAACAGAACTTCAATTATACCTGTAAAATCTCTTCATAGAAGGACCTATATTTGTGTTTAATTAAATAACTAGGGGATTGAAAATTGGGAAGTCATCTTCAGAATGCTGCCTTTCAAATTCTGCCTAAAAAAGATCCACATCCCTCTTAAATGCACAATTCATTTACTCCATTTAATTCTTAGGATGGTCACTTTTATGTGTCAGCATGGCTGGGGTGTAGTCCCCAGTTATTCAACCAAACACTAATATGGTACTGATATGAAGGTATTTTAGACTTGTGATTAACATCTACAGTAATTGACTTTATGGGAAGGAGATTGTCCTTGATAAGCTGTGTGGGCTGATCCAATCAGTTGAAAGATTTTTAAGAACAGAACTAAGGAAGAAGAAAATCCACCTGTGGTGGCAGGATCAATGTGCCCAGCCTGTTCTTCCTAATGGCCTGCTGTATGGATTTGGGACTTGCCTAAGCAATTGCCACAGTTGCCAATTTCATGTAATGAATCTATCATCTATCTATCTGTCATATAACTTATATACATAGTGTATATGTTTACATATATATTGCTGTATATAATATATAATCATACATAGTATATAATATAATGCATATTACATATTATATATAATATGTAAAATAAATCTAGTCATATATGTGGTCTCCTACTGGTTCTGTTATTCTGGTGGACCTCTCTCTGTCACAGTGCACCAAAGTCTCATCCCATGATAGCATCCTCTTACAGTCAATTTAAAGTCCAAAATCTTATCTAAATATCATTAGCTCAAAATTCCAAAATCTCATCATCTAAATCAGGTGCCAAGGAGGCTCCCAGGTGCAATTCATCCTGGGCCAAAATGTGCTTTATTTGTGGACCCAAGAAACTAAATATTGAGTTAGTGCCCTTAGCATTCCCAATACATGTGTGGAGCAGCATAAAGTAACAGTTATAGACATTAAAAAAAAGACATTCATCCATTAAAAAAGGAGGAAACTGTAAGGTGAAAAAGAATCACCAGCCTCAAATAGTTCTGAAATCCAGGCATCCAATTTCTGTAGGTTTCAATGCCTGTGGTTAATTCTCCATGACTCTCAGCCCTACCTCTGTATTTATGGCTCTTCCTTTTGAATTCCTGTTTCCACCCCCTAAGTTTCTACCCTTTTTACATATATTTGTTGCTGAGAAGTTTTATCAACCTTCTTACTACCAGAAGAATATTGAAGATCGGAAAGCCTCTTTTTTATAATAATTTTCAATTTAAAATAGAAATTCTATTTTTTCTCTAATTGGCTTTGTAACATTTTATGGTCAGCGGTTCCCTGCTATAATATCCAAGTTAAACAACTATTTTTTTGCACATAAAGAGATTTTTTATGATCTGTGCCTCACAAATGCAATATCTGAAGTCTTTTTGTTGTGTCTTATTTATGATGGTTTTCACTCATGATGCATTTTCATACGTCTGATCCTTGCAATTGAATATTTCTATTAATAATTTGAGTACCAGGATGATAATATCTTCATTCTGAGAAGACTTTAAAGTGCTTCTATTGGTACAATCTTAGCATGTATAGTGTGTGGCGGGGGCACAGAGAGGGCTGTGCAACACAGAGAAGAAAAGTAGTGATTTTACAGCATCTTACTACGCTGATGGACAGCAACTGTGAAGGGGTATGTGGGGAGGACTTGGTGAAGGGGACCCCAGTAAACATAATGTCCTTCATGTAATTGTAGATTAATGATACCAAAATATTAAAAAATAAAATAAAAATGCTAATAAAAAAATAAAAATAATAAAATTCAAGTTTTGAGGTTCCATGGACCATTCATGTAAAGCTTCTTATGACTGATTTAATCTGGGGCCACCTTTTCTTGAGGGAATACACATTTAGGTCCTCATCTTATTAGTTGGGGTGACGAAGGTCAAGACTCCCTTACTTGAAGAGACTCCTTTTCTGTCAGTTTTTTTCACATCGTGGATTGACAATTTCCCTCAAAGCAAAAACAGATTTAAGAACTGGGCTTTTCTCTCTGTATTCTCACCTTCTCTTTGAATATTAGCCAAATAATTTCTCATTATCAAGTAAATTTTTAAAAATATTTAGAAAAATATTGCCTTTGGCATTTTTAGTTGTCCTCAATGAATGGATTGCCTTGAATTCTGTAGCACATCAGAGCTGGAAGTAGAAGTTTCTAAACAAGGCATTTCTAGTACCTGTTTTACGTGTGGATAAATCTTTGAGACTCTGGGCTTTATTCTATATACCCCTACTCTCAGCTGCATTGAAGATACTTGACTCCCATTATCTAAGATCAACTATGGTTCTAGTCTTTTCTATTTTCTCGTATGGCTTTGAGTTAACTTTTCAATTCTGGCACATGGCAATTCCTTGTTGCCATATTTTTTAGATAAATTAGGTATTATTGTTTTATTTTCTAGCTGCTCATTTTAAAATATTGCACATACAACATTGATAAAAATAAACAAAGAAGTTTAGCTATTTATTTCTTTTTGTGTGTTTTCCAAGATGGTTCTGTGAAAATATCAGTAATGTGGTCAAGATCTAAATTTAATGACTACCCTGATTTTTTAGTGGAAGAACTAACAGAACTTTCTACAGTAGATTATCACCAAAGCAGCATATCCTGCTAAATCTGTAAAATCTTATACATCAGATTGTCTCCAGGTGTCCACCTTGGTGTAATCAAAGCTATTCAATGAATGAGCAGATAAAACCCAGCACTTAATGGTAAGACTAATTCTAGTTTGGGTGAGAAAGGTCCAACTGAAACCTATGTTTCAGAGAAGCTAATAATGAAATTTCATTTCATTTTCCCCCAAACCAAGTTCTCTGAGGTAATACTGAAAAATGTATCTTCAACTCTTATCTCAGAAGGTCAAAGAAATTCAGAAGCATAAGATTATTTAAAGATTCAAGGTAATGTCACCGTGATGTCTGTAGCTCAAGGAGGAGGAGCTCCCTGCCCAGGGCACGTTCTCTATGAATTAGTTAAGACCGAATTAAGGCAAGGGCAAGAAGCTGGGAATTAAAGGATTTATTCTCGCAGCTCCGCCTCTCCTCTCCTCATTTGCACCAGGGGGGACCACCTCTTCTACAGCTCCCCAGCACTCCCTCTCGGGCACACTACTCACCCCCACTCCCCTATCAGGAGGAGCTCTGTGGGTGGGCCTCTGGTGACTGGTGGAGCTTAACCAATTACATACCAGGAACAGAGGAGAGGAGAGAATGGGTATTTCCTCTCCACCCCGACCTGGACTGGCAATCCTGTTTACTGTGTCACCAGTAAACATCCCGTAAATGTGCAAACAGGAAACAATGGGCACTATTAAGGCCAGGCAGCGATCCTGGTCAGAAAGTTCCATTTTCCTTACAATGTCAGATGAGGTAATTTATAGAAAATGTGATGCTGCATTTGAACACTAATGCTGTAAAAGAACTGGGTGTTATACTATTCAATTAAATTCTAATACTGCATAGAATTAGTGCAGACACCATAAGTTAAAGGCGTCGTCTCTCTAAGACTGGCCTCCCATTTGACACCAGTCTCATATTTTGCTTATCTTTAAGCCACTCAAACTTCTGCCCAGCTTGGCTGCAATTTGGGTGTTCCCCTCCTGTAGGCTACATAACTGTTAAAATGACTCACAGAACTCACTGAAAGCTTTATACTTACAATTACAGTTTCATTATAACCGTTGCAACACAGTAATAGTCAAATGGAAAAGACAGCTAAGGTCTGAAGGGGTTCCAAGCACAGGAGGTCCTGTCCCCTTGGAATGAGGTGCATCACCCTCTCAGTACATTGATATGTCCACTAACTGGGAAGCTGTCCAAGTTCAGTTTGCGTCTGGAACTTCATTACATAGGCATGACTGATTAAAACACTGGCCAAGTGACTGAACTCAATCCCAGCTCCCTCCTCTCCAGGGAAGGCAGGCAGTGAAGATGAAAGTTCCAATCCTTTAATGAATTGCTTGGTCTTTCTGGTTTGGTCAGCTCTTCCCTGAAACTAGGGACCCACAGTGAGTCACCTCATTAGCATTAATTCAGGTATGATTGAAAGGGTCTTGCTATGAAAAACAAAAGACATTCCTATCACTCAGGAAATTCCAGATGTTTTGTGAAGCTCTGTGACAGGAACCAAGGACAATGACCAAATATATCTTTCTTATAGTACAGACACTTAATAAAATTTTTTCACAAGCTATTAAAACATAGTGTATCTCTTGGGGAAGAGCAGTTAGAATAGTATAGATAGGAAAAATATAAATCTTCAATGTTAAGATAGCATGTGAAATAGGCACACATAAGTGTAACAAAGTATAGGGGAAAATTATATGAGGAACTATCAAAGAAGAAAACTACATTATACATGTTTCTGATCAATTCTTGCTCATGAACAAATAAATCCAAGATACTATTATCCCAGTACATAAATAATATATATGGATTGGTAGTAGAAATCTCACTGGAATTATTCATCTTATCATGAATGCTTAGTTTATGTAGCCATAATGAAAAAAAATTGAATTTTAAGATGGAATGAATTTAGTTTCTCTGATTTTTCTGCTAAGAACAGCTCTTCATGTAGATTTACCTATTCCCAAAATTCTCCTTATCAGTACCCAGATAAATTTTTTCAGTAAATTCAATAAAAATCATATTATTGAGAAACTTACCAATTTCCATTTTATTATTTGTATGTGATATTTAAGTAATGTCAGTGTGTGGCTATCTGTGACCGTACAATTCTACTTTGTGTATAAAGGATGACATGAAATAATGAGAAAAAGATCATATAAGGAGACAAACGGTCAGGGTCATGTTCCTGGGCCTGACACTAATTTAATATGTGATTGTTTGACAACCACCTAACCTGTATGAACTCTGATTTCCTCACTGGTTGAGTAAATATATTTTCTAGATTCAAGATCTCATATTTTGTGATTCTATTCCTATTGACTTCAAGCTGTAGAATAATAATCTGACCTCCATGCATGTATACACACACCAATACACAGACTTACTTTATACAAACTGGCAGTACTTTAGATCACAATGAGGAATTTAAAAATACAGATCCTGGAAAGAATCTTAAGTGGATGTTCTAATTTTCATTGATTATCATAAATACCCCTTAATAAATGTGCATGTAGTTATAAAACATAACTTTGGTAATAGATCAGATATCAATTCTCATGCTTTTGACTTACTTTTTATGCCAGCCACTGCTATGGCAATTATCATTTCATCACCCTAGTTCCACTGAACTTCTTGCTTTTTGACACTAAGATTCCTCTGATGTTGCGGCAGAGGAATCATGCAGAAATTCCCTAAAATCATGCATGCATTCATGCATGCACTAACTGGAGATGATGGAAAGCTAACAGTTTATGGAGCAATCTTGAATGCTAGACAGAGGATCAAGAAGATAATCTGCCCCTCCCTTAGGAACACAAGGCTGAGGATCATTCTGTGTAGTTTAGCAGAGGGACCCGGTGGGACTGAGTCTGGGTTGCCCTCCAGTCATCAGCTCAATAACATGCATGAAGTGGCTTCCTTTTCTTCCTCATTTCAATCTCCCTATTTCTTTTCTGATGCCCTGTGACCACTTTTCAAACAAAACACCTGCACACAAGCTAATGGCTCAGGCTCTGTTTTCAGGGAGAGCATTCCAGTACTAGAAATATCCTAGACAGCAGACTCTAAAGAGGAGATTCTGGTACTGGACCGCTCATTGGCTCCATGGCAAAAAGATGCCATTTCTGGTGTTCGGCCAGGTGGCAGTTAGCAGCCTTACAGCTACCAGAGCTCTCCTCAGTGTTGAGTTAGGATGAGTTGAGGTAGAAGCTAACCATTGATAGGTCTTGAACAATATGAAGTTGTTGGAAATTATAGGCTGGTTGTCATTTCTGCTTTAGAAAACTCGTAAAAATAAAAAAACAGATTCTTATCTGCTAATCATCAACTTCACACAGGCTTTGTTTAAAGAGCTTTTTATCTTTTACTGCTGCAGGGCAGATTGTTTTGTAAGCCAGACTTTTTAGCAAAGCTAATAAGAAGACCAGATGCTGTCATGGGGTCCCATGTGAAAGTGCCAGGACCTGACGCCTAGATGGCAACATATGGGATGATGAGCCTGAGGAGCTTGAATTTTTAGATTCTACTGAGAACTCCTTGCCAGAGGAGAATGGCATATCCATGCCTGTGATCCTTGTGAGGTTCTCCCCAGAGGTAGGTACCTCTCAAGATGACGATGCTCATCCCCCTCAAGTCCAGCTTCACCTCCATTTTTTACCTCTATCTTAATAAGTAGAACCAGGTCTCATTATGGACCAAATGGAAAAATGTAATCAGTTTCCACTCTTATCTTCTGAAATCACTTTACAATAAATTACCTTTACACAAACTCTAGTTGAATACATTGCTTTTGTAAAGGGAGTGGGTGGAAAGGGAAAGGAGTGAATGGTGGGGGAACCGAGACTAAGGAAATTCTTTCTAAACCATACATTCTCCTTTCTATTTCATTGAAATATCTTAGATTTTGACCCTATGTTCAGTCAACAGATTCAATGTCCATGACTGTAAGGCCTGAACATTACCTTTCTAAAGAGAAATGATTTGTGAAAGTAAAGATGCCATAGTAATAAAAAAAGAAAGACTGGCATGGAAGACAGTTTAAGAGATTAAAAATGTTTGTTTTTGTTTTTTGATTTTTTTGTAATGGATATGGGCAACTGGAGCTTTTACCTGATTATTGGTTTAAATTTAAAAGCTGTATTGTACTCCACAAGTAAAAAGGGAGCTATATAACATATAGAGTTTTATTAAAGATTAAGAAGAGGCATGAAAAGCAATAATCAAGACTGTAAGAAAACAAATCAGACATTTCCTCAAGTGCTGTGCCATTTGTTTGCATCAAGACCCAGAGGAATTGCTCGGGTAGTTGAGTGCCAGGGCATATGTGAATGTTACTCCATTCTTGAGTCTCCTTCCTCTAGACCCTGTGATGGCAATACCACGATGATAAGAAGAAAAGCGATCCCCTTTTCATGTTGCCCAAACCTGGGAATTATAAAAACCAGGGCTCCCCATTCTCCGTGGAGGAGAGTTTGATCTTCTGTCTTCTTGGCACACATCCTTTCAAGCAGACATCCTTGTACCAAATTCATAAGTTGACCTGGACAACAGAAAACAGTCAAAGATTGTCTTTAAGAAGACCATTACATGTAATTTATTTTTTACAGTTGTGAAAAAGTTTAAGAATTAAATATAAAGAAATACTAAATATTTTAATGGCTTAAACAAATGGGGGTAAGAAGATCTAGGATAGATTAACTACCCTGTGCTTCAAAATGGGAAATTCTTTGGCACGAGTCATAAATTTTCCCTTTTCTGAGATTTCCCTGTATACCTTTTTAAGGGCCTGAATTTGGAAATTCAAGTTCATCAGGGACTAAATTATTTAGAAATTACTCTGAATACCAGATTAGTGAGATTATCCAAAAATAACTGAGGTAATGTAATGCAGAAGGTAACTAATGACCTGTAAATGCAGGTTCCTCTACAACTCTCCCTTTAGGGAGTAGTTAATGTTTCTCAAATGGCTTCTATAGGAACTCGATGGTTCAGAGGAACTGGTAATAAGAGATGATACAGTGATTTTGCCATTATGTCTTCACTTGAACAACATATAAACAAACCATCTTTCTAAACAAATATATTTATAAAAGCTTAAGAAATGCATCAAAAGCTGATAGCAGCCCAGAAATCTATACTTCTAATCAGACTTCCCAGCCTTAATTGTCAGAATCCATTCTGTAGAGCGTTCAGCATCATTCTTTGCTCTTTGACAGCAATAGGCTGTGCTATCACTCTAGTGTAAAACTCCCATTGCAAACAAAAGTTAATCAGAAGTTCTCTCTTCATTTGGACCTATTTCAATTGGCCTTTAGATAGATAATCAAGTAATTTAGGGACTAAAGCAGATTGGAAAGCAGAGAGGTAAGGAAGCATTTACTATAAGGTGCAATGAGATAAACACAAGAGGAAAAATAACAGAGTTGAAAGGGAATTTATAATAATTTACCACCATGTTCTTTTCTGCATAGATGTATAAAATGAAACAGCAGTGGGTTTAGCGACTTGTTTTAGTTAAAGCAGTTAAGAAACAGCAGAGGACTTAGGTTCGGCCCCTTTCCCTGCCAAGAGTTCTTCCCTCTAAAGCACATTGTCTGCCCTGAAAAAGAATTGGGAAACAGGCCATAGGATCTTGCAGCAAATTACTGAGACACACGATGAAACAATAGCAGACAGAACAATTACTACAAACAGGTAGTAACCAAAGTTTTCCTAACAAATGGGTCAAAGTGGCCCCACTGTTTGTACCCATTACTATGTGATACTAATTAAGAAATGGAGAATTATAAGCAAGTAACCTTACCCTCTCAATACTTATTTTATCCAGAAGTATACAGAAATAAACTGAGGAGAAAAGGAAACTAGCAATTCAATAACTTGATCATACTTGTTAATCGAGGTAGCTACTCTGACATTTTATAATTGCAGAAGCTTTAAGAGACATATCTGCAAATATCATCAGACAGGTAAATAATATCTGTGAATGCAAACCAAAGAGTAGTGTCAGTGTGCGTGAATAGGAGAAAAAGCTATTACTGTTCCAAATAAATGGTCCCAGAACTAGTCCCAGTCTTTTGTAGTAGAGAGAATGGGGCCTTCAGATTCGGAAGGGCTTCTACCCTTTACCAGCTATGTTCCTCAACTCCTCACCTTTAGCAATCTCAGGTGTAACATTGGACTGATAAACCCCTGTCTACTTGCCATCCAGATTAAATGAGATGATATATTTAAATTAAAGTCAGTGACATAAAGTAAATGCTCAATAAGTGGAAATTAGGTTCATTTTCATATTTTATTAAGAAAAAATTCAAATCTGTGTCAAGAACAGTAAAATGTATTCACATCAACTTATCCCCCAGCTTCAATAATTAAAACTTCTGGCCAATCTTGTTTCATCCAAACCTGCATCCACTTCTGCCCCTTGTATTATTTGGAAGCAAATCCTAGACACTATTTTTCATCTTTAAAAAGTTCTATATGTGTCTCTAAAAGATAATTTTATAATATAACCATAAACAGTGATCACATCCTCCAAATGGTAGTGATTCTTGTTATCAAATACATAGTCAAATTGTCTTGTGACTATGATGTATGTATTTTCCCCCAGCCTATTAGAATCAAGATCCTTATAAGATTGGTTGATATGTAATTACTGTGGTGATGATGACAAAGGTTACTGTAGGTTTTTGAATGAAAATCACCTCTATTAGTAATATTAGCCATTGCTACAAGATGTTTAGAGAAGGTACAAGACTATAATACATGAATCATAGATTAAGCCAAAGCTCTTCTTTTTCTTCTACTCACTTCAAAGGAATCATTAACTTAGTTGCTCTGCTTAAAGCCTCCGTCATGACATCTGCATGACATCTGCAGCAGAGTCATCAGGCTCTTTCCCTTAGTTTGCCTTGTGAGCAGACACTGCAGGGTCATAAAGACCCTAAGAGGTCTGAGCGAGGGCATCTGTGTAAGTACAGGAGGCCCGTGAGTCAAGGGTTTGGGGCGCTGGCTTTTTGAGAGAGCCTGCTGGTTTGTTTTGTTGTTCATAGTTTTGGTGCCTACATGTGGTAGGGACCTTCTGTAATCATGCTCAGCAAAAACTGACTTCCCACCTAGCAGTGTTTTACAGTCTAGTTTTCTCTAGAGACATAATTACTCATAAAGACCAGAGAAAGAAGGAAATAGCCAAATCCTGGTCTTGGGTTTGGGGAGCAGAATACTATAGTGGACTGATAGCTGGAAAGTCAGTCACAGTGAAAGAGAATCCCAGAGATCATACGCAAGCCCCCGGGCATGCAGCCAATACAGCTGGTAGAGGCAACCTCTTTTCCTCTTTTCTTTCTCTCCTATCACCTTCCAAACAAAGGAAAACTATTTATGAATAATAACACAATCTTTGTAATTAATATCAATTCTTCTGTTCACATACATATATTAATATAAATAATATACTTAATAAATATGAAGATATATGTGTGTGTGTATATATATGTCCATATAAAATATGTGTATATATAATAATATATATGCATAAAATCTGATTATTTTCAACTGGACATGAGTGAGGTAGCACATGTGACATGTGGAGATGAGAGAGGACATACCTCCAGTTGTGGCAGCTTCCTAAAGTCAACTATGTCTAAGTGACGTGTTTAAAAGAAGAGACTTATCAAAGACAGCTGAAGAAACGGATGGAAAAATGAAATACAAGACATGTCTTGTTAATTCTATGTTATTCTGTAAGTCATTAATCTGACCTTGTCTACAAATCAGATCCTTAAATATCTGTCATATATCACGGATTATAACTGTAGCCCCTGTTGAATAGTAACAGGCATTATACATGCTTAAATAGAGTAAATCACAATGCAATTATGTTCCTTTTTCACTGAAGTTGATCCAGACCCAGCTGAATTAGTCTATGAATAAGGCATTATTCAGGTCACACAATTGCCCAAACAAAGCCTGAAAAGGGTAGTTATTTTCTTAAATATTGTAGTACTGCAATAAATTATGAATTTTTAAAGGGAAGTAGATCTACTTTGAATACAAGTTTATTACCATATAATAATTTAATCCTGAGCTTAAATGACATTTTTTTAGAAAATAAAGGGGGAATGTAATCAAATCTGAGGAAAGCCCTGTTAAAAAATGAATTCTGTCCTCTTTTTTTTAAATCACATAGAGCAGTTTCTAGAATATGTTGCCCAACAAACATTTTGGCAAGAATGTATAAATTAAGTCATGATCTTTCCCAACAAAGATGGGAATTCTACCAAGTGACCAGTGTCCTGACAAATGACACAAACAGCCATCTGATTTGGCAAAACAAAACTGATAAATCATCTGTAAAGACTTTCTCTCTCTCACCCCATATCCAGTTCATCACCAGGTTCTGTAGAGTTTACATGTTAACATGTCACTCAACTCTGTTGCCCTCATTACTTGATTTGGTAGGCTTGCCCAAGCTGCCACAGTCTCTCATCACAGCTACTCCATGCTTTAGTCACATAGATTCTCTAGACTTCAGCAAAGTGATCTTTTAAAGATGTATCTCTAAATTTATTCTGTTACCCATCCACTTACTTACATCTCTTCCTTCCCTTTCTGCATTTTTCAACTGAACACTGGATCTCAGCTCAAATCTTACTTCTTCAGGGGTGCCTTATCTACCCTCCAGAGAAGATGAGTTCCTACTGTTTATAAACTCTGACAATACCAAGTAATGTATCATCATAGCACTTGTAAGCATTTACATTTATTTTGATTAATGACTGACCCCACCAAGAGATACTAACTGCAGGGATGGTCAGAAGCATATATTTCTTTCTAGTGGATGCACAGTGACATCGCATTGTCAATTTAAATTTTTTAAATGACAGTGCTGTTGAGTATCTTTTCTTGCATTTACTTATCATACCTGGATTTCTAGTGAAGTGTTCAAGTCCTTGCCCATTTTTTACTGGATTGTTTTCTTACTATTGAGTTGCTACAATTCTTTGTATATTCTGGATATATGTTCTTTATCAGATATGTTATTTGAAAATATTTTCTCTCAGTATGTGCTTGCCTTCTCATTCCTTTTATAATGTTCCTGAAAAGCAAAAATTATTAATTTTGATATAACTAATTTATCAAAATTTTAACAGATCATGTCATTGGTGTCTTATTTAAGAAATGTTTCTATAAAACCAAGGTCGCAAAGATATTCTCCATGTGTTCTTCTAGAAATTCTATAGTTTTACATTTGATAATTATGTCTTTGATCCTATCTTGACTTAATTTTTATATAAGTTTTGAGGGGTGTGTTGCAATTCTTTTTTCCTTTGCATATGTATATCTAAAATTTCTAGCACCATCTTTTTTTTTTGCTATTATTAATATACAATCACAGCAGCATTGTGGTTACTAGATTCCCCCCATTATCAACTCCCCACCTCATACCCCATTACAGTCACTGTCCTTCAGCATAGTAAGATGCTATAGAGTCAGTACTTGTCTTCTCTGTGCTATACTGCCTTCCCCGTGACCCCCTTCTATGTTATGTGTGCTAATCACAATGCCCCTTATTACCCTACTCCATCCCTTCCCACCCACCCACCCCAGTCACTTTCCCTTTGGTAACTGTTAGTCCATTCTTGGGTCCTGTGAGTCTGCTGCTGTTTTGTTCCTTCAGTTTTTCTAGCACCACCTTTTGCAAAAATATTCTTTCTCCATTACATTGCCTTTGCAACATTCTTGAAAGTTGATTGACTATGTATTCTTGGGTTTGTTTTCATGTTATTTTCTCACAGATTTTTTTCTCTATAATACTATTGTCTTGATTACTGTGGCTCTATAATGTCTTTACAGCAGATACTGTGTGTCCTCCCATTTTGTTCTTTTTTTTTCAGAATTTAGTACACTTTGCCTTTACATCTTGTCAATTTCTACAAAATGTCTTGCTGGAATTTTTATTGGGATCATGTTGAATCCATAGATAAGTTTGAGTAGAATTGACTTCTTAATTATGTTGATCCTTCAGCTCTCCATCTTAAATAGCTACTTTGATATCTTTCATAAAGCTTTGTACTTTTCATAATATAGAACTTGCTCTATGGCATCTATTTGTTAATTATATTTACTTGATATTATTAGTGCTTTTACAGATGGTAGTTGTTTTTTATTTCAATTTCCAATTTCTCACTGATTGCACGTGGAAAAATGGTTGACATTTGTGTATTAGCCTTGTATGTTGTGACCTTACTAAACTCCTTTATTTGTTAGAATAGTTTTATAATTTTGTAATTCTTTGAGATTATGTAGAAAATCTTATTATCCCCAATTACAGATTTTTTCTTCATTTCTAGCTTATATAATTTCTTTGTCTTTCCTCACTGCATTACCCAAGAACGTCAGCATGATGGTGAATAGTCATGGAGTGAGTGAATAACTATGCTTTGTTTCTAATCTTAGAATAAAGTATTCACTCTTTTGCCATTAAGTATGATGACAGTTGTAGGTTTTTCGTATATTCCTTTTATCAGATTAGAAGTTTCCTTCTATTTCTATATTTTTCCCTTTTATTTCCATTGGATTTAATATTTTCAAGTTTGTTAATGTAATGCTTACAGTTTTGATCTGAGTCTTTTCTTCTAATGTAACCATTTAATGCTATATATATCATAAGCACTGTTTTAACTTCATTGCAAATATGTTGTACTTTCTTCCAGCTTAATTAAATATTTTAAAATCTTCATTGTGATTTTTTCCTTTGATCTATAGGCTAAAAATAATTAATTTCTAAGTATTGGAAATTTCCCCAAATTTCTTCCTGTTGTTCATTTTAACTTTATGTTCTGGGAAAAATACACTTTGTATGAGTTAAAACTTTTTTTTTGCCTTTTAAAAGTCTTTATGAGTCCCATAATATGGTCTGTCTTGCTTAATAGTCCATGTGAACTTGGGGAAAAATGTGTATTCTGCTATTGTCAGGTGGGATACCCTACAAATTATGATTAGGTTAAGCTGACTGTCATTGTTTGAGTCTTCTGTAGCTTTATGAGTTTTATATTTACTTATTTTAATGATTACAAAAGCAGGAGATGCTGGAAGCTACAAATATTATTGTGGATTTGCCTATTACTTCTTTTAATTCTGTAAATTTTTAAACTGTTTCGAAGCTCTGTTGTTAGATGCATATGAAGTTATGGCATTTATGTTCTCTTCCTAGTTCACTCTTTCATCATTATATAATATCCCTCTTTATGCATATTTCTTGTTCTGAGATCTACTTTACTCAATATTAGTATAACCATCACTTCAATCAGAATCAAATCTTTTGATTCCCATTTGCATGGCTTTTTATCCTTTTCTATCTTTTTTACTTTTATGTATTTTACATGTATGTAGATTTTCACATACAAGTATGTAATACATAATTACATAATATTTTAATTATATGTTATAATATGTAGTTATTTATTGCTTTTCTTTCTTTATTAATATGACGATCTCTGTCTTTAATCAGTGTGTTTAGGCCATTTACATTTAAGGTAATCATTGATATTAGAATAAAAATTTCATCTTGCTAGATATTTTCTTTTTGTTTCATTGTTCTTTTTCTTTTCTTGCTGCTCCTTTTTATTATTTTTTGATTCCAGTTTATCTCCAATGTTGGCTTATGTATTTTAAATCTTTAAAAAAATGTTTTTAGTGGTTTAACCAGGGTTTATAATATGCCTCTGTAATTAATCACCTTAAATTCTACCTTAAAGTAATATTCTGTTACTTCATTTACAGTGTACAGACCTTAAATAAAAGACTTCTTCCTATCCTTAGTACTATTTTTATTATTACTTCACTTCTACATATATAATAAAGCCAAAGTGCATTAGTACTATTTTGTTTTAGAAGTTAGTTGTCAATTATACCAAAAAAAGTAAGAAGAAAAATAACTTTATATTTATCTCCATTTTTATCCTTTCCATGCCTCTTTATTGTTTTGTGCAGATACAAGGTTTTTGCTTGCTGTTATATTTATTCAGCCTGAAGATCTTCAACATTTTTGTACAGCAAATCTAATGGTAATAAAGTATCTCTGTTTGTGTCTGTCTGAAAAGATCTTTATACATCCATTTGGAAGACAATTTCAAGCATTATGAAATTCTTGTTACCTTCCAGCAATTTAAAGATATCATTCTATTGTGTTTTCCTTGCTTAGTTTCTCACAAAAATACTTATCTATGTTGTTCTTGTATCTTTTTTCCTTTTTTGTCTTTAATTTTCAACAGTTTAGTTCTCTTTCTCTCCCTTTTTGTTATTATTTTATCCTGCCTATCATTCTCTCAGCTTCTTGGCTATGTGGCTTAATATTTTTCACTAATTTTTAAAATTATTCTGCCACATTTGTCATTCCTTCTCCTTCAGGATTCCACATAGTCATGTTTTGGGCCATTTTATATTGACCCACATTCTTAGATACCCTGTTTTGTTTTGTTTATTTTCATTTTTTTCTTTGTGTTTCCTTTGTGTCACTTTCATTGATCAGTCTTGACGTTTATTCTTTCCTGAGCTGTGCTGAATCTGCTATTTAGTCCACTGAAAGCATTCATGTTATAATTTCTTCATTTCTAGCATTTCCATTATTTTCTTTCTTGTAGTTTCCATCTCTCTGCTGAATTTCACCATCTGAACTAGCATGCTGGCTGCCTTTTCTACTAGAGACTTTCACATATTGTCATAATTATGTTAAATTCCTTCTCTGGTATTTCTAACAACTGCATCAGATCTGACTTTGATTCTGTTGATTGCTTTGTTTCCTGTTTTTAGTTTTTTTCTTGCTTCACATATTTCATAATTTGTAATTGGTGGAATATTGTATAGAATATTAGATATAGAAGTAATTAACATGTGCATCTGGAATGGATGCACATGCTGGGGAGAGGAGTGGCTAGGATTTAGTCCAGTAGGTTGAGTCAAACCCATCGGAATTAAGCTGGATTTAGTTTTTGTTACCTTTGCAAGCCTCAGTGCAGCCAGATTTCAGAAACCTCTATTATTAAACTGTAATTCAGGTAGGGCTGGTTTGCCAGAGGGTGTTTCCTCACTATTCTGCATCTTACGTCTTCTTTTGTACCTGTGCTGCACAGAGGGTCGCTCTCAGTGCTCTTGAGTCCCTCCCAGCCGTATTTGTCGCCTCGTACTTGCTAGCCTGGGAAAAGGAGACATGGAACATTTCTTATTACGTCTAACCACCAGTCTTATCCAGGCACTGTGTCCTTGAGACTGAGTAGTGCGGCCCTCTCAGTGATATTGCGGTGACCCCAACAATAGGGGATCTCTGATTTGTGTGGGCCCAGGACATACTCCTACTTTTTTCCCAGAGGCAGCAACCCCTTTATATAGAAATAAAGGTATTTTTGTTTTTGTTTTTGCTTTTTTTGTTTTTTGTTTTCCTTCTGTTTCTCCAGATGCAATGGGTCTTCCTCTTTGGTCGCAGAGGCCGAGTGCCTGCCTTCTCACAGGCGGTTTAAATGTTTTGCTCCACAATGGTGATGAGGTAGAAGGATCTTGGTGGGGTTTCATAGCTTTCTTGCAGCACGTAGCTGCCTTAGTTTGATCAGGCTACCTTAGCAAAATATTGTAGACTTACTGGTTTGAACAACAAATTTATTTTCTCATAGTTTTGGAGGCTTGAGGTCCAGAATAGGGTGCCAGCATCGTTGGGTTCCTGTGAGGGCCCTCTTCCTGGCTCAATGAAGGCTTCGTTCTTGCTGTGTCTTCACATGGCAGAGAGAGAGTCACACAAGCTCTCTGGTATCTCCTGTTACAATGGCACACAACCCAGCATGAAGGTCCTGCCTTCATGATATCATTTCAATCAAATCACACCCCAAAGTCTCCATCTCCAAATACCATCACAATGGGGAGCAGGGCTTCAATAAATGTATTTTGGAGGAACACAATTCAGTCTATACCAGTACTACTTCCTCTCTCCAGGCCTACAGAGCAGAGGAAGCTTTCTGGAGACTTGCATTCTGCTACCAACCAACACTGGTCACGAGCTCCCAGGAACATCTGTGGGTATGAATCTCCTTGAGTTCTCAGGAATTCTAGTTTCTCAAATTAGTCACACTTACCCTTTAGTCATTCATTAGAACATTTAGCTAAATTCATCTGTTGATTTGTATGTTGTTTGGTATTTTCCCTAGATAAGAAAGTGTCTGTTTCTCTCTCCTTGGAGGCGCCCAACTTTCATTAGATTTTGTTAGTGTTTTGCCCTGTGATCCCAACTCTCTGATGGATTCAAAAAAGTGATTTTGCAAATTATCTGTGTCTTCTTGTTGCAATCCTGGGAACAAAGCTTTTCCAGCTTCCTGTACGTAAGCAGAAGCTAGGGGGCCCCCAACATTTTAGCAAATGCAAAAGATAGAAAAAATACATTTTTGGATTTTATCTAAGAATCTATGACATTGAACAAATTAAATAATATCAGAAAACCTTATAAGCAAGTACAAATGTAAGTTACTGATTATAAATGAAATAGAAATTCAAAAGTGAGAGATGAGGTAAAGGATGGGCAATACTACTTTTTGAAATTTTTATTGAAATACAATTGCTATACAATATTATATTGGTTTCATATTAATAGCATAGTGATTCAGCAATTATATACAATACAAATTTCTCACCATGAAAAGTGTAGTTACCACCTAACACCATATAAAGATGCAGGATTGTTTTTAAAGAGAAAGCTCTAATCACTATTTAGGTAGAATGTGAGAATCCCCATAATTTAAATGTATAAACAATTTATGTTTCATAGAAAATGGAACACACAATAGACTAACAACTGTTAATTTCAACATCTTTATGTATGAACAATAATAGCCAGTAACATTTGGTTAAACTAGGCCACACACATTTTTCCTTTCTTGTCCTTCCAAATAAAATTAACACTGAAGGAATGAATAGGAAGACAGTCTGAATTAGAACAAAAGGCTTGTCATCCTCCCAAATGCTGATTAGTTAAGGACATGGCAGACTTTGAGCTCCAGTACTAAACATAATTTTAGAAAGAGATTCACAATAAGAAGTATTACTGCTATTATCTGTTGCAAAAATTATAATGGAAACTTCTAAACATTCCAATATTAGAAACAAGACAGCAATAGTTGTTATGGTAAGCAAAGATCTTGGTCTTTGTTAAAGGGTTTCAAAGTCCATGTTAAGAATGAACTATAATTTATCATTCAGTTCCAGTGACACAAAGTATTTGAAAGAAAGAAAGAGAGCAAGCAAACAAGCTATCTAGCTTTCTATTCCTACGAGTAAAGAGCCAGTTATCAGAAATTCCATATTGGTAATATCTTCATTTCACTATAGGTCAATACAGAAGAAAGAAAACACTTTTCTACAAAAGTCTATGGTGCTGTCGGATGGCAGCACATTAAACTGAGAAATCCACATCCTGGCATGTGAGTATTTCTCAAAGCTCACTATTCATAAAATGTTGACATATCATTACTGTAACTGTCAACAGACATGGATACTGGTATGATCACATGAAATTCTATTCTCGAGGAGACCAGAAATCATAAGACTACACTGAGAATTTTTAGAATACTAGTTCTCAAAACAAAGAAATGGTCAGATGTATCTAAATGTATAAAAATATGATTCAAAGGAGCTGTTGCAAAATAAAAAATTCTGGAGTATTCACTAAGTCAGAGATTCAAATAGTATCACAGGTCATTACAGATGTCCTTTAATTATATTTATCAAACTTATTAAAGCACACAGCTTTGTAGATCATCATACATGGAAATATTTATTTTTTAAATATGGAAAAATCATATAAACCTTAACTGCATTCATCAGGGTTCAAAACAGTGATACTGTTATCTGAAGATCTTGGAAAATGAGACTTTGCCCTATTTATTTATGCCATATTAGGGTGGAGATTTTATTATTTGTTCTTCCATCTTCCATACTCTCAGGAATTTAATTTGAGGGAAAGCATAAATTGTAGAAATAGAATTACCCTAGTTAATGATTGAGAAAAATACACATAACATTTTTAAATGAGATATTTTCTTAAATATCTCCACATTGTTTGTAATTAATAAAAAGTAATTATGAAATTAAATAAGAAATTCATAATTTTCTTCCAAATTAAGTATTTTCTCTCTTTCCGTAGTTTATTCATCATTATCATTAGTTATAGCAACCATTTATTGAACACTTATTTGTGACAGGGGGAGTAATTGGGGTTTTGCATATGTTATGTCATGCTTAATAAAATACCACTAAGTTAGTTTCAGTATTTCCCAACTAGGAAAAAAAATCAAGAAGGCACCAAAGAAAGTGGCTATTCAGATGTTGATGATTCCAAAGGGCAAGCTTTCTGTATCCCTTGCTCATTTTTCATTCTGCCATCTTTTCAGCTTTTCGTTGATTTCTACAGATCTTTTCATCTTTCCTTCCATGAAGGGTTAAGTAATAATAACCTAAAGTATCCTCTGTACATAGCTCTTTGACCTATCTCCTTTGCATTCAGAGTGATTATTATACACAACCCCTGTGAGATAAATGAGAAAACAATCACTCGTATAATTTTCCGTGTTATGTGGTTCACATGAGGAGCCTTAATTGACAAAGGATATTGGAAAAAATAATGACCTACAAGTTGGGTTTCCCTAGGCTTCATGGTATTAGGTAATTGAGAATGTCTAGTTTTAGGTAGTGAAAAAGAGATTTAATAACACTATATCATCTAGTCTGTTAATAATATTATTACAGATTAGTTTATTTGATTAGCTATTTCTTTCATTGTCACTGAAGTAGAGTAAAATATTATCTGAGCAATATTTAGGGATTAAAATGTAACCTAGGAAAAAAGAACTGGAAAAAATGCTATATAAAATGAGGTTGCCAGATAATAAATTTCAAAAATTTTATTTTTCACAAAAGTCACCTGCATGATTATTTAAAATGAAGATTTTTGACCCCAAATCAGGAAGCTATTTAGTAGTTTTCATGTGGAGCCCTGGAATCTGCATTTTAACAAGGACATTTTAACTTCTTACATTACTGTAATTTCTAGTATAAAATAAAAATTACTAGAAAGTGAAAGGATGTTAAATGCTATCCATAGTCAAGAGAAAAAGTGATAAATAGAAAAGACCCTGAGAAGAAATAGATGTTAAAACCAGAAGACAAGGATGTTAAAACAGATATTATAAATATATTCAAGGTCTTGAAGAAAAATATGGTTTTAATTAATGAACAGATAAGGGGGTCAACAAATAGCGACTATTAAAAACAAGGTGAAATTTCTACAATGGGAAAGAAAATACTTGTGATAAAAATGTACTGGATTGGATGATCAGAGAAAGCAAAAGAAATCCTCACTGAATGTAAAGATTCATGTTTAAGAAACCTAATATGAGAATAATGATTAAAAAATATTAAAAAGATAAATAGACTTTTATGACAGTATTAAGTGGAATCCTAAAAAAGAGAGGAAAGAAAGTTAAGGATACATATAATATTAAAAGCAACAACTAAAAATTAAATGTGATAGAAGAATGAAAATTGAATACTAATTTTTTGATTATCCTAAAATATGAGAGGAAAATAAGAATGGATAAAAAACAACAAAGATAGATGGAACAAAAGACAAATAAAATGATATAGATTTAAATCCAATAATATCAATTATTATATTTTATGTAAATGGATTTCCAGGAATGCAGGTTGATTCAGCACTATCAAATCAATTAATGTAATCAAGCATTTTTAAGACATCAGAGGAGAAAAAAATTAGTGAAGCTATTTGTAAAAACAACTGGAAATCTTTGACAAATCTCAAGATCTGTTTCTGATTAAACAAATTTTCAAAAGTTGAAAGGCATAATCTGAATCTGAATATATATATTATAAACATATATATAGTCTACAGTTTTCTCCAAAATGAGCTTCCTTGGTTACCTGGGCTACTTCTTGGAATGACAACTGATTTATTTATACTTAACTCTGTGGGCAGTTTTCCCTCCAATTGGAGTCATCCCATTAGAATAGATGGAGCAAAATTTGTCCTTGACTTTTAGCTGAAGTGATCAATGAAATCATCTCATCCTTGCAAGGTCAGCCTCAAAAGTGGGGGTTGTTATATATTATGCAGCATCCCAAAATTCCTCATTGTTGGTCAAGACAGAGTCTGTGAAATCACTAATACATCCTTTTCTAATTTGAGTCAAGTGGAAGTCAATACAAACATGTAAAGAGAAACCCACCTGACTAACTAAGGTAGACTCTGATGGTTTATGGAATTTGTTCATTTGACAGGAAACCTACAGGGAATGGTTGAAGTCAATGCTGATGTTTGGAATTCTATCAATTATAGTTTTAGTTAAATATTTATGAGACAAATAGTATGAAATTCTTCCTCGCCTCTGTTGATCAGATTAATCAGGGTAGCTGATGGAATGGTATGCTCAGGTGTACATTTGTCAGAGGACAAAATCGAGTAAAGTTCAGGTAGGTTTGCTTGTAGACCATTAAAATGCAAACAAACTGAAGTTCTCTGAACTTGGGTTTCCTCAGCTGTGATGCAAATCAATGTGCAGGATCCACCTGAATTTTTCTGCACTGCTTTCTTTTATGAGACTCGGGAACTAGAGGAACTAACTCAAAAATAATGCTCGGAACTCTGGCTGTCATGTGAGCAATGAATTCCATTCTTATGAATCAAGATTCTTGCATCTTCTGCTAGCATCCGTGAAACTATGGTAAGATAATTTGTTACCTTGCAAGTAGGGCAAAATCTCAGACCGTTTATAATTATTGATACATGCATGTGGGAAAAAATCCTAAAATTGTACACCAAATTAACTTAACCATATTTCAGGTGAACATTTCTATCTTTGAGGGACTGGGGGAAGAATTGACCTAAATAAGTTTACCACACACTATTTGGACAATGTCCTCAGACAAAAAGCAAAAAGAACTCTAATAATGAATTTTTCTTATTAGTTTTTTTTTCACAGAGTCATGGATTAGTAATTCCGAAACTATTTTCTGTGTATTTTAGGATTGAGCAAATTAAATATATTATTGATAATGAGAGCTAGTTTTCTAACTGTCAAAATGGGGAGTTAAAAATTAAATGAGGAGTTACCTCATTGTATCAGTGTTATCTTGTGGGTTTTAATATAGATAGATGATGATGAAACATAGATCATAGACCACTAAATGGATATAGATATGCATGTGTATGTATGTGGGTATTTACAAGTTTATTATGCACATGTACATGTTCTGTATGTATATAGATAGCTCATCTATTTCACAGCTCTAGCCAGTGAGAAGGCCTAGACACAGTAATTTCCCAATAGCAATGAGCATACCTAGCACTCAGACCTTGTTTCTGAATATTCTTCTCCAGCAGAAGGACAGAGAGATCGTGCTGTAATAACTAATACCAAGATTTGAACAAACACAGGGGATTAGAAGGATACCTGATACTAGCTGCATTCTCAAAGTAGTTAGATTTTAAAAGTTGTGTTTGTTTTTATGCGATTATTTACTTAATCCTTGTGTTATCTAGAAGCATAATTTACAAATATTTGAGATTTTTCTCACTTCATCATTATTGATTTCAAGTTTAATTCCAATTAATTTTTTGTCAAAGAATATACTTTGTATGGTTTAAATCATTACTTTTTGTCATATTTCCTCTAGGTCTCACAAGAAACATCTTCAGCATATTATGATTACATTTTAAAATAATATTACACCACTGCATGTATCTTTTGTGATGTTGCCATTATTTATTTTATTTCTATGCTAGTAGCTCATATCATTATTACTTTTTGTTTCAATAGTCAACTATCTTTTAAAGATATGATAAATGAAAAAAAGTTTATGTATTTATAATTTCTGTTGTTTTCTATTTTCATGTGTAGATCCAAATTTCCATTTTCCTTATCCTTGAAAAATTCCTTTAACATTTCTTGTAGTGTAGGGCTGCTGGCAAGATTTGTCTCAGCTTTTGCTTATCTGAAAAAAAAATTATTTCCTTTACTATTTTGAAATATTTTTTTCTGGGTAAATGAACCTAGGTTAGTGGGATCCCTCTCCCCACCAATAAAGTTGTCCCCACATTATCTTTGAGTTTGCATAGTTTCAAGAAAGAAGTCCTCTGTCATTACTATTTGTGTTCCTCTGCACACACTGTATTTTCTTTCCCATGCTGCTTTTAATGACTTTTTTGTTTACATTTTGGTAGTTGCTGGCAATTTGATTCATTGTATCTTGTATTTTCCTTTATATTTAATTTGCTTAAGGTTTATTGAGCATCTTTGATCTCTAGTTTGCAGTTTTTATAAAATTTGAAACATTTGGGTTATTATTTTAAAAACATTTTTCTGGTCCCACCTCTCTTTTCTCATTCTGGAACTCTAGATCCACAGATGTTAGATTTCCTGATGATGTCACACAACACTGACAGTGTTTGTTTTTTTTTAATTGTCTCTCTGTCTGCCTCATTTTAGACAGTTTTTATTGCTGTGTCTTTTCTTCTGCAGTGCCTTACATGCACTAAATCTCATGCAGAGTATTTTTCATTTCACTCATTTTTGATTTTTGTCGTTTCTAGAAGTACCATTTGAGTTATTTGTACACCTTCCATTTTCCTATTTATCATAGTCATGTTTCCTTCATCTTTTTGGCCATATTCATAAGAGCTATTCTAATGTCCTTGTCTATTACTTTTATCAACACTGTCAATTTGATGTGTGTGTGTGTTTCTATTGACTGATTTTTCTTCTGTGCAGGGGCCATATTTCCTTGCATGTTGAATACTTTTTAAATTAAAAAAGCATTGAAATATAACAGATACTTAACACTGTATTTGTTTTAGAAATATACCATAATGATATATGCTAAGGAAATTTGGACTGGATGATGGATACATTTTGAATTTTACATTATTGGGTGCTGGATTTTGTTATGTTCCTTTAAAAAATGTGTTTTGTTTCAATGTGCAGTTAAGTTACTTTGAATCAGTTGAATCCCTTGAAAGATTTTTTAACCATATTAAGGTATGTTCAGAGCAATCTTTACCCACAGTAATTCAGCCCCACAACAAAACTGATACTCTTGTGAGAATTCTACCTGAAGTTCCATGTATCATGAAGACTTTTACTGTAGCTGGAAGGAATGCAGTCTATTCACAGTCCTGTGTGAGCTCCAGGGCTGGTCAGACTTCTCCCTTTCAGTGATTCTTTTCTCAACCTCAGACATTTTTCTCACACATGTATGAAGGTCAGTTCTCAAAGACTCTCAGGACCTCTCTGTAGATCTTCAAGGTCTTCTGTCTGTGTAGTTCCTGCCTCTTCAGTACTTAACTTTTAAATATACAATGGACACATAACATTATATCAGTATACTAAAATAAGTATTCAAAATTTGTATATAATGCAAAATGATCCCACAATAAATCTAGTTAACCTACACAACACGCAGCAACACATTTTTTTCTTGTGATTAAAACTTTTAAGATTTACTGTGTTGGCAACTCTCTAACAGGCAATGCAGTACTATTAACTATAATCATTGTGATGTACATAACATTCCCAGGACGTATTTGCTTTACACCTGAAAATTTGTACTGTTGACCCCTTAACCCATTTTGCTCCCCACCCCCCCCACCATATCTGACAACCACCAATCTGTTCTTTGTATCCATGTTTTATTTAATTTTTTTAGATTCTACATATATTACAGTATTTGTCTTTCTCTGACTTATTTCACTTAGCATAATACCTTCAAGGTTCATCCATGTTGTAAATAGCAAGATTTCCTTCTTCTTATGGCTAATATTTGTTTGCTATTTTGCTTTTTGTGAATATATATATGTGTGTGTGTGTATATATATATATATTTAAATATATACACAGACACACAATCAGTGGAATATATAATATACGTGTATATTTATGCTACATTTTCTTTGCCCACCTATCCATTGACGAGCACTTAGGTTACTGCCATGTCTTGGCTATTATAAATAATGCTGCAATGAACATGGGGATGCAATATATTGTTTTGAGTAGTGTTCTCATTGTCTTTGGATAAATATCTAGAAGTGGAATTGCTGGATCATATAGTAGTTGTATTTTTAATTTTTTTGAGGAAATTAATATACATACTGCTTCCATGGCTACACCAATCTATGTTCCCACCAATGGTGCACAAGTGTTTCCTTTTCTCCACATCCTCACCAACACTTGTTATTTCTGGTGCTTTTGATAATAGTTATTCTAACAGGTTTGAGGTGACATTATGATTTTGATTTGCATTTTCCTGATGATTAGTGAAGTTGAGCATCTTTTCAAAATCCTTTAATCTTGCACTCTCATCTCCTGCTTCTCAACTCAGGGAGGCTGTCAGCTCAATCTGCTGGTGCTCAATTCTCTCAGATCTATTCTTCGGCTACCCCCCTACTACACTAGTACTTACAGATGTCTTTAGCAATTTATCCTCTAGGTAATAAAATTATGAAATTATAGAGGTCATATTTTTTGTTCTCTTTCTCTCAGGGGTCACCATTCTGTGTGAGGCGAATGTGATAACTATACGGAAACACAATAGGGATCATTATTTTGTATAGCCAGATGTCCAATGTTTAAATTCCTTGTTTCATATCCTTTGCCCAGTTTAGCTTGTTGTTTAACGTTAGAGTGTAAATCCAGCCCCTGTTATCCCATATGGTTCAGAAGAGAAAGGATGGTACAACTACTTTAGGAAAAAACTTTTCAGCTAAAGATAAAGGTATTTAAATACTATGACCCAGCAATTCTACTTCTACTTATTTTCTCAAGATACATGAAGACATATGCTCACAAAAAGACTTGTGTGGAAGTTTTCATGACAGCTTTATTCCTAATAGGCAAAAATTAGAAACAACTCAAAATCCAATCAATATGAAAATATATAAACAAATTGTGTCATATTCATACAATAAATATTACTCAGCAATTGAAAGGAATAACTTATAATACATACAACATGGTGAAATCCTTAGTGAAGCAGGACACAAAATACCACCTACTCTGTGCTGTATTTATGTGAATTTCAAGAGCAGGCAAAATTAATTTATGGAAAAATGTCAGAAACTAATTGCCTCTGAAAATGGAGATTAATTGAAAAAGGAAATAAGAATGTTCTTGTGAAATCAAATATTCTTGTATCTTCATAGAGATGTAGGTTATGATTTAAATAGTTTATACAAATTTATATAAATTTATTCAAAATCACAAATTTATTTTAGAAAATTACTAATTCTTAAAAACTCATCAAGTCTAATTTAAAAAGTATGTATTTGATTTGATATAAACTTTTGCTAAAAAACACTACAAACAAATGGAAATTTTAGGTATTAGGATTCACTTTCTCAGTAAGATGAGTTAGCAATCTGAAAGTACTTTCTGTATATACCATATATTTCTCTATGTCCGAGGCTTGGGAAATGTATTAAACGTACTGAAAATAATAGGAGTTAGGGTTCTTAATGTTGGTGTAGAAAATAGTAAATATAGAAAGGGGGAAGATTACACTCTATCCTGTGGTCTTAGATTATAATTGAAGGTATCAGAACATATCCACTGTTTTTAATGTAGAAATGAATAGATATGGATTTAACTACATATTCTGTGCTGAAGAAGTAATGACGCATCAATATCATTGACAAAGAGGACCCATATGGGTTTCTAAACATGGCTTCCCTCTAAAATGAAACAAATTTCCTTGGAATAGAAAATGACTTTAGGTCTAAAGTAGGGAAAGCATGGAATGATTATAGAACACCATATGGAGCCAGGAAATCAAGAAGTGCTCAAAGAGTGATGAAGATATGTCAAAAGGATGAAGGATACAGTTTGATGTAGTTCAAATCTCAGATAATTCGATCATCAAAATAAGTATTGATAGCAATGCATTATACAGCATGTGGTGTGCTAGTAAACTAGCTCTCCAAAAATAAGGGAAAAAAAGAGCTTCCATTAGCAGTACTTGCTGATTTCCACTATGTAAATATTTCCACTTTGGTCATTTTGAACTACCAACACTATGCCCCTGAATACAGATTTCTTTTTTTCATTTTGGTATTGTTAATGTACAATTAATTAAACAACATTATGGTTACTAGACTCCCCCCATTATCAAGTCCTCCTGACATACCCCATTACAGTCACTGTCCATCAGTGTAGTAAGATGCTATAGAATCACTACTTGTCTTCTCTGTATATACTGCCTTGCCCATGTTCCCCCCCTGCTACACTGTGTGTGCTAATTATAATGCCCCTTTTGCCCCCTTATCCCTCCCTTCTCACCCATCCTCCCCAGTCCCTTTCCCTTTGGTAACTGTTAGTCCATTCTTGGGTTCTGTGATTCTGCTGCTGTTTTGTTCCTTCAGTTCTTTCTTTGTTCTTATACTCCACATATGAGTGAAATCATTTGGTACTTGTCTTTCTCTGCCTGGCTTATTTTGCTGAGCATAATACCCTCTACCGCCATCCATGCTGTTGCAAATGGTAGGATTTGTTTTCTTCTTATGGCTGAATAATATTCTGTTGTTCATAGGTACCACCTCTTCTTTATCCATTCATCTACTGATGGACACTTAGGTTGCTTCCATTTCTTGGCTATTGTAAATAGTGCTGCAATAAACATAGGGGTGCATATGTCTTTTTCAAACTGGGCTCCTACCTTCTTAGGGTAAATTCCTAGAAGTGGAATTCCTGGGTCAAATGGTATTTCTATTTTTAGTTTTTTGAGGAACCTCTATACTGCTTTCCACAGTGGTTGAACTAATTTACATTCCCACCAGCAGTGTAGGAGGGTTCCCCTTTCTCTGCATCCTTGCCAACATTTGTTGTTTGTCTCTTGGATGCTGGCCATCCTAACTGGTGTAAGGTGATATCTCATTGTGGTTTTAATTTGCATTTCTCTGATGATTAGTGATGTGGAGCATCTTTTCATGTGTCTGTTGACCATCTGAATTTCTTCTTTGTAGAAGTGTCTGTTCAGCTCCTCTGCCCCTTTTATAATTGGCTTATTTGCTTTTTGTTTGTTGAGGTGTGTGAGCTCTTTATATAATTCGGATGTCAACCCCTTATCGAATATGTCATTTATGAATATATTCTCCCATACTGTAGGATGTGTTTTCCTTCTACTGATGGTGTCCTTTGCTGTACAGAAGCTTTTTAGTTTGATATAGTCCCACTTGTTCATTTTTGCTTTTGTTTCCCTTGCCCAGGGAGATATGTTCATGAAGAAGTTGCTCATGTTTACATCCAAGAGATTTTTGCCTATATTTTTTTCTGAGAGTTTTATGACTTCATGACTTACATTCATATCTTTGATCCATTTTGAGTTTACTTTTGTATATGGGGTTGGAAAATAATCCAGTTTCATTCCCTTACATGTAGCTGTCCAGTTTTTGCCAGCACCAGCTGTTGAAGAGGCTGTCATTTCCCCATTGTATATCCTGGGTACAGATTTTTGAAGAGCTGCTTAAAATTGTTTCTTATGAGTAAATGTGATCTGGCCACAGTACACCATTGATTTGAATTACAGAATAAAATAAGTATACATGCATTTATACTGATATTAATAAATGGATGATTAAATCACTTAATGAGAAGGAGGGAAAGCTCTTGATTATAGTATAGTTTTAACTAATAAATACAGAAGAACTGGTAGAGTAGAAAATAATCAATGAATGTTAAATCTAGTATGGGAGGGTTTAATGAGTAGCTATAAATGTATACAATCTCAAAGAATCCACAAACTTTTTATCAATTACAAGGAGAAAAATAGTGACTTTGCAGTTGAAGGATATTGATGAGTATAAGGGCAGGATTTCTACATTATAGTTTTGAAACAGAATTCCTTCTTTCCCAGGGAATCTGTTTTGCTTTTACAAGTCTTCAACTGATTGGCTGAGATCCACCAACATCACCATGGGTAATAGCCTTTATTTAAAGTTAACTGACTGTAGATGTCAAACAGATCTACAAAATACTTTCACAGCAACACCTAGATTAGTGTTTAACTGAACAAGTGCTCTCCATAGGTTAGCCAAGTTGATCCACAAAATGCAATCATCACGTTTGCCAAAATTCATATTCTGGATCCAATCATGAAAAAATAAATTAGATAAATACAAGTAGATGGATACTTCATGAAAAACCACCTTATAAAATGCCTTCAAAAATGTCAAGAACAAACGTGGAGACAGGCTTAGGAACTGATTTGGATGAAAGTAGACCAAAGATATAGGACAATTAAATTTACTGTGGGGTTGTACTGTAATCTGGTATTAGAAGAACAGTATTGAGACAAATGATCAGATTAGATTATGGAGTATGGATCAGACTATTTTCCAATCTTGATAATTTTGCTGTGGTTATAAGAAAAAAAAATCCTCATTCTTATGAAGTCCACACTGACATGTGAGAATCAGGGTGTGCAGTGTCTCCGTTTCCCTGTACTCAGGGGAGAAGGATGGCCCCAAATGAAATCTGAATCCCAGCCTCTGTGAACATGTTTCCTTTTATTTCAAAAGGGACGACTTTGCAAATATGACTGAGCTGTGGATCTTGAAATGAGGAGATCGTCCTGGACAATCATGGCGGGTCCAATATAACCCCAAGGGTCTCATATAAGGAGGCAGGAGAGTGAGATACAGAGGAAGAGAGGAAAGGGCAGAAGCAGAACACAGAGCGACAGCATCACCGGCTTCAAAGGCGAAGGGGACACAAACCAGGGAATGCGGGCCGCCTCCAGAAGCCGGGAGAACAGTGACAGCCTGTAAAAGCCAGAGAAGGAAGGGCCAGGTTCTCCCTAGGTCCCCCAGAAAACACTGATTTCAGAAGACCCATTTTGGACCTGTGAAGCTCCAGAGCTATAAGATAACCAATCTGTGCTGTTTTAAGCCACTAACTTTATGGTAACATGGTACAGGAGCAGTAGAAAGTGAATAGGCCTTTGAATGACTCAGAAAAAGTACATATTTATTTGAAACCATACAGAGAGATAATACAAATGAAGTAAACATGAACCATAAGCAAATTTGGGTTGTCTTCAGGAGTTCCTGGTACTACTCTTACAAATTTTCTCTAAGTTCATAGTAACATTAAAACGAAAAGGGACATAAAAAGGTCATGGACTCTTAAAGATAGAGATGTATTTGCAATTAAATGGATGTGTGGAATTTGCTTCAAAGAAAACAGGGAAGAGGGGAGGTGTGTGGAGTGTGAAGAGGACAGTGATGATGGGGAAGTCATGGTTGTTAGGAAGGGGCAATGTGGAAAAGAGGGAGCCTAGTCTCGTCCACTTTTGCACGTGTTTCAAGTTCTCAAAAAGCTAAAGAACAGGACCATTTTAACTAAAAATCTATTGAAGGGAAAAATGATACAGGACTAACATTTCATGGAACAATCGGTCTACCTAGGGAGTAAGCAGTCGCAACTGAAGAAAAATTGGCATAAGCTCTAATTATCTAGTTTCATATCTGTTTAAGATGTTTTATTTACTTGGACAGATAAGCCAGGAAACAAGAGGTTTCTCTCTGAGCCTGTCAGCCTGTAGCATTGACCTTTCTCTACTGTCTGTGCTACTTTCTGTAGCATGTTAGCTGGTTTTGCTGTAATTTTAATTGTAGTCACTAGCAAAGTGGTAGAACACTGTTGGAAATAGCAGTCTTTGAAGAAACTGGATGTCACTTAAAATATGATCCTTGGGTAAACATCACATGCTGCTGGCCTTCTTACAAAATGAGTAAGCACCTACTTTGTTCCTTCTGGTTGCCAAAGCCACTTTTATTTTCCTGGAGCCTTCTAATTAGCAGGTAGTTTGAGGAGACCATTGGGAAGGGACACATAGCATACATTTGGATAATCATCCGCATGTACTTCACCTGGCCTCCTTTTTGTGGTTAAATATATAAAAGCATTAAGAATATATTTGCATGCAATTAAAAAGAGAAAACTGAAACAGTTCAAAAAGGGAACCTAACTTTTTGCCCTTCCCCAATGAGAGAAGCAAATGAGAGCATGCATTTCTTGGCCAGATCCAATGAATTTAAATGTTCCATTAGCATATAATAGGTTTAAATTATAAATCCCTTTGAGCATGGGAATCAGTGAGGAAAAAAACAACACTCGGCAAGCTATTGCTCCAATGAGCTCAAACTGTTATTTTAGACAACTATTCTGTGCCTGGGAAGAGAAAGATAATAAGTTTTATGTGTGTCATTTTTTTTTTTTTAAATAGCAAGATTTTTTAAAAAGCCATTTCATCTCTGAGAGAGTCAGTGACCATGTTTGATGACAAGCCAGATGGCAGCCATTCTCTAGACCTGGTGCCAAGAAGCATGACAGGAGCTGCAATTTACCTTCCACGGTGAGGCTGGGCTGCCGACACACAGCACAGCTGCGGGCGAGCAGGCTGCTGCCGGTAGGTGCAGGCACAGTTGGTTCCCTCCCAATTTGGATGGAGCAGGTAAGAGCCTGAATCAGTACCCAGCAATTATGGAATTGGCATGCGCTGCATTGTTTACTCACAGTAATATTCCTACTGGACTTTATTAAAACACCATCTGTTGTCAGGGCAGACAAAGAACCCAAGCAGAAATACAGAGCAAGACCCAGAGAGGGAGAGATAGCGAGAGCCTGTGTGTGTCGGAGCCATGCTACAGGACGGGTTGCACTTTTAGAGGCCACATTTGATCCTGGAGGTTATCTTTTAACAGGATATCTCCACTCTCCCAGATTTTTGTTTATTGGTTTCCACTGTCAGCTAGGCCAAAACAATTTGTGGTCAAATGAAGTTGGCTGGCTGTGTGTAAGTCAAGCTGGAACTGAAGGCTGTGAATGCATGCACAGAGGTGGAAAACAATCACATTAGCATTACTACAGATTAAAACCAAAGTAAGGGAAAGTAAGGTTATCCCAGTGAATGACACTCGTGTGAACTTCTGAGTTAATGTTCAGAATATAGGCTGTGTAATAAAGGATACTTTCAATAATAATACCTTCAGAGCACAAGGAAAAGTTGAGTAATTTTTACAATCAGCTGTTTTACTCCTCTTAATCCTACAGATGGGGATCAGATATTTTTAATACAGATCTGGTCTCCACAAACGGCCGAGTGTAATTTTTCATACACCCGCATACAATTGCAGGAAATTAATTAGTCAGAATTCCTCATCAGATAACATAAAATGTGATGCAAGTAATTACATATGCAAATACAAGAAAGAGCATTAAAACACTGATGTGTCATTTCAATTTTACAAAAAGACATCTGTCTATTTGGAAATTCAGTGCAAAACAAAACACCCTTAAAAGTGTAAACAATTCCCAGTTCATGCAGCTAAATGAAAGCTGCACAAAAATGATTCTGAAACAAGCATTGAATATTTTCTGGGTAAAAGAGTTGGCCCATTTAAAATATATACTCATATTATGAATCAAATGAATTAGGAGCATTGTGGGGAAGCCAAAGGGAAAGCTCATGCAGTGTGTGATGTCCTTGTTTGCTTTGCCGGACACTCAGACCCTTGATATTCTTTCCAGGATATAAGTAGTGATTTTAATTTACAGAAATGCTGTTTACTACTTTGCAAATCATAAAAATATTTACAGAGAATTCAATGAATGAATGAAAAGAAACAGCTGTGACTCCTTCCACCTCACTGCCCCTTCATTTCTAACTCCTCCTCAGTATTATCTTATTTACGGGCATTTTGGTTGAGCAATGGATTGGGTGGACAGCATTCCATACAACCAATGCCTGCTTGCTAAACAATCCCTATTATGAATTCTCCCTTTCCTAAGTGTGTTTCACGGAGAATACTATGATTGACCAGCTACAGTCTGGATTTTTATTTTTAATATGCCTCAAAATGTATGAACACGCCCATTGTGCATGTTTCCCTAAAACCCTAGTGAAGATGGTCTTCAGGCTGTCCCATATTCCGTGATTTTGTACTGATGATATTTTGCTATTTAATAATGTAGGTATGCCACAGCATCAATTATGGTAGATAGTTTAAAAATAAGACATAAGTCTTACCTTGAGAATCAATTTTAATTTTAATTAGGGAGGTAAGATGAATATTAATAATAGAAAACATTACCAGGTCACATATAGTGATGAGGGTGGCAACTTGCAGGCCTGCAGGAATTCAGAGGAAGAATCAACCAAACCAGAATGTATGAAAGAAGATCTGGCTTATCTGTATTTTGAAGGTTGAGTAGATTATGATTAGGAAAGAGAAAAGAACAGACATGCCAAATGCAGACAAAATGGTCAGTCAGCCTTTGCAGATATGCAGAAGTGGTCAAAAGGAAGAAGGTCTTCAGGGGTCCCCAAAGTAGATTATTGGCCTAAAACAGCAAAGGTAACAATGATTTCATGGGCAATATTTTCAAGAAACCTCCATGGTTTATCATATCCCAAACAGGGAGACCTGTTTCCTGAGAACATGGTGAATATTTTCATGAAGCAGAAAGTAACAGAATTTCTTGGAAAATATTTTTGTAAGGTCAATCACATTTTAATGTACAACATTGTCTACAAAACAGGCTAAATAAATATTGGAAGACCAAAATTTACCAAGAAAGGGAATGGGTGCATTGGTTGTAACAAAAGCATGGGCTCCCTGCCCTTACTATCTTTCAGTTGCCTTACTTTTGGCTTCATTACCATAAGAGGTTGGCAGATAGGTAGCCATCTACATAGAATAAGTACAGAGGTTGGGAATTTTTTTTTTTTGGTGAAATATTGCAACATAATTATTTCCATGAGGTAATTTTAATCTATCCCTCACTCTCATTTTCCTCAGTACTTATTCCTCCTAATACTTCTGAATTATAAAATCCTATAGGAAAAAGTTTGTGGTGTAGTGATTATGCTTAGAAAAGAGCAAGAAAGCTTCCATTGTCTTTTTGCCACCCTAGTCTTCTGTCCGTCTGTGTGTCAAATGTGTGTCCTCTTCACTGGGGTTGGCATCCTCACACATACCTCACTGCTATTGACATTAATTCATGAGGTACACTCATCCCTTTGCACCCAGAAGGATGAAGCTTGAAAACTTCAAGAATCTAAAGGGAACACTGGAACAAAACACACTCATTAAGATATTTGCTGTGTAATGTCAAACAGCTATGCAAACAATCTGGAGTGTTTTCCATGGGGTATTCTTGCCAATCTCAACAATTCTTTTCTTACATACATGTGCACATCCACACACACACACACACGCACGCATGCACACAATGCCTTAGGATTTTTAGCCTTTGGTCAGAAACAAAACAGAATCCATAAACATAACAAGGCTGTCTCTGGTCCCCAATTGTGCTGCCAAGCAGTTGAAATAGGGAGGAGATGACAACCTTAGGTTGTCACCACCCATACTCCTTAGTTACTGGCTGGCTCCCTTGGGTAAGGAGTTTTGGAAACAATAGAATAAAAATATGCCAAGGCGTGTGTTTATATCACAGAGCAGAAAGTTGGGAACGTCTGTACAGCAGCTTTTCATGTCCCTTCACATCTTGGACTGTTGAAGAAATCTCCTTTCTACAATGCTGGGCTCCAGGAGGAGAAGCGGGGCATCAGCATTGTCACTGCGCAGATCGGAGAGTAGGGATGCCACTGCAGGCTTTCCTCAGGCAGTGCCTGTGGTGTGAGATGCCCAGAGCCCCTAGACACAAATAGGAATTTCCTCTCTTTAGTTCCTTTTGCAATGAAAGTGATGAGTATCAAGGGCAAGAACTTCCATGGTTCTCCTGATGGAAGGACACTGGCTGGAAACACCACTAGTGTACTGCTAAGTTGTAAATTCTAGTACTCTGGAACAGAAGTCGAGGCTATTAGGGAGTAACCCAGCTGTCATAAAGGCAGATTTTCCAAAGATCCCCTCTCTGGGTGGTTGCTTAAGAGTGAGAACCTCTCTGAGAAACCCCCAGATAAAATTACAAAGTGTTAGAATATGTCTTTATATTTAGAAAGCGTGAATGCTAAAACTCCATTCTTGGAATCATCAAATAACTGCAGTAAGGAAATTACTTTCATTATCATCCTGACCTGTTATCAGTATAAAAATAAGGGTATGTTTCAGCTCATAGGGAAGGAGTTAAAATATACGTTGAATTAGTAGAAAGAATGAATAACTCTTGGAGAGGATTGAGAAAACAGTCCAAGACAGAATGTCAAAAAAGATCCACAGGTCATAAATAGGAAGAACACAGCATAGGGAAGACAAAGAGGGCTGAGAGACATAACTCCGCTCATAACGAACATTAGAGCAGATTTGAGTATATTTTGAAACAGATATTGGCTCATTAAAAAGTTCTGAGACATAAGTGATAACATTGGAACATGATGTTAGAAGATGAGAAAGAAGATAGTCAATGATGTCTGGGGACTCAGACCTGGGTTTATCTGACCGACATGGCTAATCCAGACGTGAGCTGAGTCCCAGGGGGATGTACTGATAGGGACTCGTCTTAAACTTAGTAAAGCATGTCTTACATTGGGTGAGTTTTGTAGAGAAAACCTGGAATGTATCTTTGGAGTCCTCAGTAGAAAACCAAACATTTGAAAGAAACTTCAAATGGAATGTTGAGAATTGAGAAAGGAAAGGAAAAAGAACATGGATTTAAACCCCTTATTATGAAGATGTTATCAAAGAACAAGATTTGGCTTTCTTAGATTATGTCAGAGTAATGGATTCTTGGTGGGGCTAAAGGACAACTGGTGAAAACAAGGAAGGGAAGGAGCAGGTCAAAGAGTTTTCAACTGAAAAGTTCAGCAAGCATAAGAAAAATATTCTTGAGAAAGCTTTAAGGCAAAATAGTATAGAGAGGATACCCAGAATTACATGGACGCTACAAAAACTTCTATGTGACTATGTACAGAACAAATAATTGGATTTGAATTTCAGTGAAAAGAATAAAGTCCCCAGAATTCCATGACTAGGATAAGATCAAGGATAAAATATGGCTGACAATAGAAAAAGTTGCCTTGTTGGGAAAAATGAAAACAAACCAGAATAAATAGACCTGAAAGCAGAACAAAAGGAATTAGACACATAGATGAGAACATGTTACAAAACAGTTGTGCGAAGAGTAAAAGGCAATAAAAAAGATTTTGGTGTGGAAGTAGTCTGCAGACCATCTTGTCAGTTGGGATTATGGCTGAAGCTTCCCAAATACAGATTAAAGCCTATGACAAACACAAAATATATTCAGAATGGGATAATTGAAGTGCTGGGGTAAAATGTTCATTCTCTTTCTTCTAAGAAGATGTCTGAGAAATCTTCAGAAATCCTGCCTGCAGCTCCTTAAATGAATTCCTTAGAGAAACTCTTATTCTAAATTTAGTTATAAGTATCATTTAATAATTTGAAGTAATGGGAAATGTGGGGGAGAGTGTCCATGTCATTTTAGTTATCAAGGAAATGAATGAATGATGAGGATAGTCAAACAAAATTCAGATATGATCTGATTGGGGTGGAAAAACATGCATGGGTTTTGGTAAAAGGTAGATCTGATTTTAAGCCAGGATTTCCTTTCCAAATGAACTTCAAGTTAATGCTTTTTCATCATTTCTAATGAGTAGTTTACACATGTCAAGAATATAGTGTTATCATATGCTGCACAAGACCAGAAAATTTGACTTCAGAAATTATGTAATTTTTAAATGAATAAGGTCACTGAGAAAGAAAATTACTGTAATAACTCAGAATCTGGCAATTAAGAATGTCTGCATATAGGGAGGAGGGAAAATGGTCATACTGAGCAGTTACTAAGCAACCACTTGTAGCCTCCTATCTCATCAGGCTTGGAAAAGCATAAAGAAATAATGCTCTGTTATTAGACCCTAATAATCCCCTTTAAAGGGGCACATCTTCAGTCCAAAATAGACAAAATGTTTCTTTAATGACCTGCTAGTAAGTGGGGCTTTGTTTGTATTTCTATGAACCTTTCTCATTTTCCTATATTAAACTTTAACACTACTTGAGACATAGACCACATTGGAAATCCTGAAAGCTACAATGAATTAATGAATAAATGAATACATAAAAAAACCCTAACAGATAGTTGTGAACATATTTTGCCCTTGACATCCACATATGGACTGTCAGATAAAATAAATACAGTAGTGTATTATTACTAATTTTTTTAAGTGTTCACTCATAGTCTAAAAATACCTATTAAAATATAAAGCACATTTCAAAAGCCATGGAAAAATAGGAATGTTTACTAAAAAAGCAGACGCAATAATATTCTAAAAGCTATTCTTAGAATAGATACTGCAGATGCTAAGACCTAAGGAGGATATGACAGTTATCCAAGATAGTATATTCATTTGCCTGATTCTATTTGAAAAGCAAATTGGACCCACGATTTCAGAAAAATCGACTGTAATTTGTAGGTGAGGGTCATCGTGTACTTTATTAGACTAAAGAGAAAACTAAATCTGTGCTTTAGAAGATTTACAGCTGTTTTTCTTGAAGATTATTCTACAAAGTACCTGAGCAGAATTACCTGCGGCACTTTTTGGAATGCAGATTCTTGGACTCTTTGCCGTACCTACTGAAACATATTGTCTGTGGTGATGCCCATGAATGTATCCTTTTCACAAATATCCTAGGTCATCCTTAGGCAGACTAAAGTTTGGGAACTACTTTGCACCATTTTAAAGGTCTTCTTTAAGAGTTTTCTGATATATAGCCAAAGCTTCAATCCTACAGTGATATAAAATTTCACTTTGTTAAATGAAACGTATTTCTAGTCCCGATTACCCTATTTTTTGGTATAAATACTTTTTATACCATGGAAAGCTAAAAGTGCTGCAACCCTAAGAGATATAAACCTATGCCTATCTGTGATTGTCACCTTGTTTAGTTAATAAGAAATAATAACAATCATATCATCTTGGGAAGTGACATAAATTGTGGTGACCATTTTCACCTTGACAGCTGAGCAGTGGGATCTCCAGAGATTATTTTCTGAGAAAGGCTAAATACCCAAAGCTGAGTATTATTCAACGTTAAAGAATTCATAACTATATTCACAATGTAAGTCCAACAAAACTTGAGATGTATCTTTCCCTTGATTCTGACTGTAGAATGTATAAATAAATGGAATAGAATGGAATGGGATGATTTTTTTGTCTTCTATTATCACTTCGATCTTTCAGGTTTATGTTATTTTTCTTTTTTCTTTTCCAAGGAGTGAATAATATGAGGAGGAGAGGCTGGGGAAGAGGGAGCAAACAAACAAAGCTGCCAACTGTTCCAGAAAGGAATGTGTCTTTGGTACAGGAGTCCGTTAGAGTCAACAGAGACAGGTAAACTAATTATAAGAAATCAACAGCCCCGTCCATGAAGGATGGCGTTTAGTATTGACCTGCCAGAAAGATAAACACCAAACACACATTCATTATCATGGGCTCAGAGCTTGCCCGGTACTAAAACAATCCAGAATCTGTTGTCACTAGCCTTGTGTCATATACCACCTGTGGGAACACCAGGCACCTGAACATGAGTCCATCGTACTGTGCAATGCAAACATGCTGAAGCTATGTAACACCTGTGCCAGAATTTTTGCATCCTTGTAAATAATTTCTCTGCTCTTCTTGGGGCAACAGGAAAACAATTGCTGGCATATAAATATAAGTCATTGCCTCTCCTGTGGAAAAGAATCATAATCAGGTTGATTTACCCACTCTGCACAGTTCCCTGAGAAAATCTGAAAGTGAGGAGTGGTTTTGATGGGTGGAAGGGGTGGCTTCTACTGAACCATTCACACATAATTACAATCATAACCAGTCAACATGGTCTGTTACAATTTTCTGGGTAGAAATTACCACCAATCCCTGCAAACATACTGAGTGAGAAGAGGGTGGAATATCAATTCCACACACCATGTCAGTGTAATACCTAATCCCTTCATGTGCTCTTGTGGCCCAAATAAAAGTATTACATCTATACCAGTAGAACAAATACCAGAGGTGAGCTCATTGTTCCTATTATCATTAGGTGTGTAAGTACTTTCCAGGGTTCAAGAGGAAAGTGGTGGAAGACTTCTCTCTGACTTTAGATTCATAGTCCTGAGCAATAATGTCACTAGGCTCGGACAGAAAAACAATGTATCTCTGAAAGCAATAAACTTTCTCATAATTTTGGTGCTTGAACAAATCTAAATGCTTCTCTTTCTCCCTCCTTACCCACCTCCTCCTTCTCTTTTTCTTCAGGACTGTGCATTGTGTTCAATTCAGTCTGAATGAACAGATAAATAATTCAAATATGTGAAATATTGGCCTACCTTCAGTATTGATAGTTTATCCATAATGTAGTCACAGATACAGTCATTCCAGAAAGCACCAACATGAACATTAATTCCATCAACAAAATAACAGGGAACTACAAAATCCTCACTACTTTACAGATTATAAATTTAGCTTCCTCATTTGATAAGCAACATTGCGATGGTAGATGAAAACATGTACCATTTATCCCCAGTTTCCTGGATGCTAATGGAAGTTGTAATTGATTCCCTTTCCAGAAGAGGAATGACGTCAGTATGTTGACAGTGTTTCAATGAAAGAAATGATTTTATGGATAAAAAAGCAATCAACAGAGGCAATCTCATATACAGGACAAAATGTTTACAATTATGCTCAGAAATCCACATTTTCCATATTTTCTACTTCCCTTTCCTATTGCACAGAGGGATTTCATATATATATATATTTTTTTTTCTGAAATTCAATCATCAACAAAGATATATAAATAAGCCGTAGGTATTATGGATGTTTGAAGGACCTGTGATCAATTTGCCACCAAACTCAAGGGGTCCAGTGGAGTTGCCGTTCACCTGAGGATCAGGGTCCTCAGCCGAGCCCACTCACATTGTTGGGAGACATGAGATTGGAAGCCTGAAGTCCCTACTTTCTTGGCAGGTGTCAGCCCAGGGGCTGCTTCTAGATTCTTGAGGCCACCTCCCAGTCCTTGCCCTGTGGCCCTCTCTTGGCTCATTCAAGACTAGCAGGGGAAATTCTCTCTCATCCACTTGGACTGAGTCTGATATAAAAGAGTGTCAGGAGAGTGACTATCCCACCCCGTTGCTCATATGAGATAACCTAGTATTCAGATTCACTGAAAGGGAGGGGATTCCCCGGGGCATGTACGCCAGCAGGTGGGAATCTTGGGAGCCATCTCAGATTCTGCTTACCCCAGCACTCCCACCAAGGCTTTAAAAAGAATATGGAAATTGAAAGATTTCTTAACTTCTAGGAGAAATAAATTATTACATAAGATATAAAATACATCAATCAGAAAAGGAAATAGAGTCTCTTGATTCCCATGGAGCAAAGAGGAACAGAAATGTTGTATGTTTTACTGCAAAGGTGTAACATCCCTTCTTGATCTGTAACGAGCGCCACGATTCCCTTAGTGAAAAACCAAGTAATGACATATTTGACTTGAATGCATATTTTTTCATTAAAGATATTACATTGCAAAGGAGTTAGTGTCTTTTTAAGGAATTAATAGTTATTCTTTATCTTCAATATTCTAGTCTGTAATCTCGCTTGTAGTTCCTTATAGATGACTTTTTTTGGGCAGGTATACCTCCAGGGTAGCTTCTGCAAAATATAGCAGGTGTTACGGAACGAAGGGCACACCCCAACTCAAGTGCATTCTGCTTCCCTTCAGTTATATTCTATATATAATCGGGTTAATACTGTGCTAATATTTATTATATTTTCTTATATGCTTATTTTTATATTGATATATTTTTATATTATAAATCTTTCATATTACATATTTTACATTGATACATTTTTCATATTATACACTTCTCAGTATATTTCTTAGTTTTATCAATCACTTATTTATTATTTTTGATATGTATTAATATGAATTTAGTAATATTCATTAATATAATTAATTATAAATATTGATTATTATTTCTGTATATATTAAAATACAAATGCAATGTTTATATTTTTATATTTTGTACTTAAATATGAAATATTAAATGTTTTTTATTTATTAATATTATTGCATTAATATTTATATCATACCCTATCTTAGTCTAAAGCCTGCCAAGTTGGTCAGCCCCATCTGTATGCCTATCAAACGGGTAGTTATCTACTTTCTTCCCTTGTGGAGAAAAGTGAATTAGGAAAACTGATGGATTAATTGCCTTTTGTGAGACTTCATGACTAATGAGTGATGTAACTGGGATTATAATCCAATCTCCTAACTCTTTGCTTGTGTTTCTACCACCACCACAAAGGAGAAAGTGAGCACTCTACCACTAATTTGAGTTATGAAAGCAATCTGAAGGAAACTGGGGCAATGATATGAACTTTCTACTTAATCACTCTAATAGCATTTCTTTGGGGAAACCCGTTAATACCATCTACGTGTCCTCAAAGAATTTACTGAGTGGACACAAACACAGACATATAAATGTAAGTCACTGCATGTTCTGGTAAAAGAACCCTAATGCTTAATTTTTCCACCTGTCAAATTTACTGTGTATCTCCATTTAGTAACAAGATTTTCAAACCCATTCTACAATGGACTTAATATTTTCAAGTCGATCGGCTCCAAAGACAGCAGACCAAAACTTTGTACCCTGTGAGCAATGCAACGTCATTTAGGATAATTACTTATTCTCCGTGGGTTTCTGACAAGCACCCTTCACACTGAGACATGCTTTAAACCCTTTCAGCTCATATCTCTGTTAATGGAATTTTTAGCCTAACCCCCTGTGGGACTGACCAACACTAAATAAATATGCTTGGAAGGTATCATTTACTCATTTATTTTTGCTACAGTGCACAAAGTTTTTCTTGTTTGGCAGGTATTGTTTTCCAAACTAAAATAAAAGTAGAATTCCATTGGATTAGGAGAAAGAAACACTTCCTCCCAGGAGTTAACCCATCCCTTCTCAAAATGTCCTTCACTAGTATGCCTGGTGTGCATCTTTTCATTTCCATTGTTCTTCTCACACTGTTGATTTTAGATGGTAGATAGCTGTGCTTTCATTTTTTTTAATTTGTCAAGTTTTTCAGTCCTTCTATAACGTCTTTCAAATATTCTCTAAAATAATGTCTAATATCTTGGAATATTATGGTAGATCTTGGCATATAATTACTTTCAGCCACACTTAAACAATAGCAGCAAGTCCATTGTTATACAGATTAAGTTTTGTATACAGAATTATGTTAAGGAAAATTTCAGAGATGTAGATTGAAAATAAAATATTCAGCTAACCTACACCTATTTAATGGCTTAAACTGCAGACTCATCAAGCATCAAAGAAGTGAGATAGATCTGTGGTCTACAAATGTAATTAATCATTTTCATCCTCCCAGAAGTGAGTTGAATTACAAATTTCTCTATCCCTGGCTACCCTGAGATTCAGATTCAGCAGGTCTGAAAGTTTTCCTGTTCTTTGTTAATTCTAAACACTACTGGACAAAATAAATTTTCTCAGTATTTTCAACTATGAGGACATGTCTGAAGATTTGTGTTTCAAATATCTTTCTTCTTGAGGTATATGCTTAATTTTATGTAAAATGAAGGCATTAGGAGAGATTTGTCATTATTTGCTATAAATAAAAATACCATCAGTGTACAGCTCCTAATTAGAGGTTTTATCTAATTAATTCCAGTAACGGTTCTCAAGAGAAAATAGAGAAGTCTTAATATAAACTGCATTTATGCAAGTATGGTTTTTTAATCTGTCATCATTTATCTATCTATCCATATATCTATATATATTTATCAATCTAGCTATCTCATCTATTGCCTAAAATTTTATTTGGGTTACCTTTCCTATAATTCTTCTTAAATAACTATCATATAAATCCATTTTCATAAGTACTTTTATTTCTTTGATTAATCTCCTAAAATTAGAAAAATACCATCAGCAATTCATCAATGTGGCTTTCTTACCTTTACCACTGCCTAACTCGTATCTGTTCCTTTTGATTGTAAGGAGTGCTTGCGCTTGGTGACCTTAGGCAGACTAATGATTTTATCTTAGAACATGCAGTTTCAAAAAGAAACATACAGAAACACAGTAACATAAAGTCTCCCAGCTACCTAAACAGACTAGTCTTAATATTGGTGTGATACTTATCTCTGTGGGTGATACAGCTTTGGAAATGAATTTTCTCAGAAATGAAGACAAGGGAATAGGTAAAACATACTTCAGAGGGTATCTTCTCTCCACTACCTTAGTGCTTCATGCCAAAAAGTATATATAGAGCAGTTACAGTTTCTGTTCAGAGCTTTCTTAATTGGCATTACTCAAATGTAGGTAATTGACTAAAAGTATGATCTTGTTCACACTAGTGAACTTGTTCTCCAGAGAAGAAAACTGGTAACAGGCTTCTTTGTCATCAAAGGATGAAGAAATGTGACAATCTGGGAACTGGTTTTAGGGCCCCATCTGCTAAACCAGAGAGAAATCAAGATTTTACAGTTCTATAAATATTTTAGTGTATCCCATCATTTATGAACTGTGGCAGCTATCATAAAACGTCTCTGACTTTTGTTACAACTGCATATAAGGCCAGAAAATTGCATCTCGTGGTAAACCATAAAAACCTAAGTAAAAGCACCATTCCTTTCAGTATATTCTAAAAATATACAACCTCCCTGTCAGTCCGTGGCAGAGTAGTTACATCCCAGGATGCTTGTTTCTTTCTCATTTTTTTATCTGATCTTACCCTGGTCTTTTCAAGCCCTTTTGTATTTCAGTATCTTTTTATGTTTCATAAATAACAGCCATCACCATAGACCAGCTGAAATAGATTTTACTTTGCCACAATATTCTGTAAGCAAGAGACCCTGGGTGGTGCTAACGCTGCCATCAATAAGCTGTCATTCTTGACCCCAGTGTCTAATTGTTCAAGACGTGATTCTCACTCGGACATCACCAAATTAATTCAGTGTCATGATTAGGATAACTTAATTAAGAAATGGCCTGCAGATTTATAAGAAGCAGCTACTCCTAAGGAACTATATAGAAAAAAAACCTAAATAAAGCAGACTTGGCAGTGGGATTAAACTAGTGATCTGAGAATTGCTTCACCTCTTTATGCCATACTCCAGTTCCTTCACTTTTCAAAATGTTTCATGATACTGGGATATTTTAACTCATAAAAATGTTTGGATCTTTCTGATGGCCTCTCAAATATGTAACTGCTTTACAGGTAATGTCGCATTTCATGGAGGGCAAACTAGCCAAGTTGGCATCATTTGACCAAACAACAGAATGTTTCTCTTACTCCTAGACTGTGGATTGAAAGATATACTGAAGTGAACAAGGTAATAGATCCCAAGGTTGGCAGTCTTTTGTAGAAAGCTGAGAGCTCTCACTGTATTCTGATACCCATATGTTCCTATATGAAGCACATGTGGGGGGGATTAAACAGTGCTATTACACTTTGCTCTTACACACAATGAATACCAGATTCTCAATGTCCAAATTCGGCCTAAACATTAATCATACAATTCAAATATTTCTCAGCTTATTTTCTAATGTGATCTTCAACCCCCTAAGATCTGTCTTTATGCTCTCATTTTCCTCTCTTTATATAAGCCATTTTCATTTGCAGTGAACAGTGTCAGGCTAATCTTGGGATGGGAATGTGAATTTGAGACAACGTGAAGCAGATTTATAGCCCATGACTATAGTTTGGATACACCAAGATTCATGACAGACTGCTCTGTGGCTGTGTTCTCAGGTATGTGCTGGAAATAAGGTCACATCTTGAACCTTCCTCCTATACTCTATCTAGCCTAGTTATGACCTGGAAAAATCTGACAGACAATCTGAATGGGGGAAGAATGGGCCCTCTTGGTACTGGCAGGACCGCAGTGGAAAGAAAGATGAGTGCTGCCGGATGTTGGCACTGAGCCCTCCGCTGCCCCCAGGAGGCTCTCTCCTGGTTCTTCAGGACCCCTCCCAACAATCACGGGCAGTAGAAGAGGGCATGTGTCTGAGTCTTGAAAAACAATGACAAAAGAAGCAATGGAGATTTTGTGATCAAGAAACTGGTCGTTTGGAATACTGGACCCAAAGCGTTCTGGATGCACTGACTTACGAACATGTTGTAGAACAAAACCCAAAAGTAAGAAGACCGCACTGGTGCGAAGGACTTGAGTAACAAAGGTAACACATACAGTACAATCTTAGGCAACAATGCTGCAAAGAGTGCCACTTGCTGGCTGAGTCTCAAATCCTTAATTTCCTCCTCTGTAGAATGGTCCCAGTCTAGCAGCAGGACCACGCTACTTGTTAAACATTGTAAATAACACCCCTGTCTGCCCACAGTTGCTGTGAGAATCAAGTATGTAAAATAATGAAACTCTTAGCACAGTACCTGAAGCAGAGTAAAATACTCAAAAACATTTAGCTCTCATTATGTATTATCACTACATTAGTGTGCCTGACACATACTAGGAATGCAGTAGACTTTGATTACATTGAATTAATTTGAACAGAGATATACAGAAAAATTCTACAGGGATACCTTTCTACTTATTGAAAGCAGTCCTGGATGGGGACATTTCAGCTCTACTAAACTAGGAACGAACTAAATGAACGTGTAATAATTCCAGGTATCAAATATCTAAGCACTGTCCTGTATTTGCTTATAAAATTTTCACATTAATGCTGTAAGTTTAAGCATTTTCCCACTTTAGTAATAAGGACACTAAACTTCAGAAAGGTACATTAACTTATTTGTGGTTACCTAACCAAATGGCAAAATTAGGATTTGAACTCAGGTTACCTGGCTCAACACCAATAGACAAAAGGGCAAGACAATAGCAGGCTGAAAAAACACAAGCTCCTACATCCATAGTCTGTTGGACACAGCAGAAAAATAACAGAAATGTTTAGCCATTGAAATTAAAGTGGTAGACATCTTCACACTTTATTTTAAAATTCCTAAAACCTCTTAAAGTATCGATTTGTGAATAGTTTATAAGTTCTACAGTCTTAAAAAATAATTTCTACCATTAAAGATGCAGCAAATGACTTCCACAGAATTCCTGCCTTTCCCCTCTTCACTGAGTCCTGGCAGAGGTGGGCATATCGTTGCAGTGTCTCAGCTGCAATATCCCGAATGTTCTAAGGAAAGAATTTTCACTGGCTCCCACACACATCAACAGGTCATTGCAGGAGCATTCCACCAGCGCCTTCTTAAATCTGTCAAAGGTGACCCGAACACTATGCAAGACCTTATTTATTGTTGCTGCTCTTCTTGTGTCACCAGAATTATGATCAATGAGTACAAATTATAAGGATGTAGATGTAAGTTCTATAAAATATAAAGAACTTTCCAACCATTAGTGCAGTTGCTGAGTATCACCTACTCTAGAACAGATTTGAGCAATAAGCATGAAATTAAGAGGATGACATCTAGGATGACTTTTGACTTGAAATTCTATGACTGTGGAAGAAGGCATCCCTAAAGCAAATATTCTCCTTTAATTGATACTCCAACATCATATTTTTAAAAAAGAAAATTAAGTGCTATCCCTTTAAAGAAAAGTAGAGAAGCCTGGTTACAGATGAACCCATTCAATCATGTCAACTGGATTCATTGAGCCCCTTGAGTGTTTTGACCAAGGTCCATGTGGTTCCCTCTTTGGGAACCACACAGAACAGTGAGATTGAGTTGTAGACAATCAATCTGGGAGACTCTGACTATATACATAAATAAATGTCTGAAGTTGTGAAAGTTAATACATTTCAAGACTGCAAGGTGGTGGTGAACATGAAAGTAAACTCTCACATATTTCTGAGACCTCTTCGTCAGCTGTGTCATTCTTGGGCATCCGTGGTTGGCTGCGCTTGTCCATCTGAATGCTGATGAGACCACCGTCTTAGGAGGAAGAGCTCCATGTTTCATTTCTGAGCTGCCCATGTGAGTCAGAAAGAGCAGCCCCTCCTCTCTCTCTTCAGTGAAGAGTTTTGAGCAGGCTGACAGGATGACTGTGGACGGTGGGAATTTGTTTCCGAAGCAGAAAGTGAGACCAGGAGGAAGCACAACAAAGCCGAGGCCTGTTGTGGTAGCTAAATCCATGTTTGTGTTTAATCAAAGCACACTGGTGAGTCACAAACAGGAGAGCAGTCAGTAATCAACAGCAGAAGCCCACGTCAAAATGCAGCCCCCGTGCTGACGCCCCACTCTCTGTTGTTGCACAGACGTTCTTAGACTGAGTGGAAGATGCCTCAGAGGTGGCCCATGCTTTCAGCCCTTGTTTTCAAGCTTCACAGCTCTCACAGAAATGCGTGCCTCCAAACCACGGAGACAGGACAGCACAATAGTATTTACCAAAAGAGCAGTGACCTCATGGGATTTGCACCTGTGACTTTGATGGCTGTCTGGAGCCTCCTGCTCCAGCAGCTCTGTGATTAGGCCTCCGGACACACTGTGTTTCCCTCTTGTCCATGCTGGCATCTTGCCTGGCTGAAGGGGCATCCCACCCTCATATGAGTTCTCTCTCTCCCCAAGATCTCTGGGGGACTCCAAGGCACATTTGCCTAGGGCTTTGCATTTTGAAAGTCTGCCCCTGGAAAACCTTATCTTCCAGTGGCACATGGGCCTCTGTGGGAGGTGCTCTTGTCAGGAAAGCAAATAATTTTTATTCATCACAGAGTGCTGCCTAAAATAGGATCTAAGATGCGTATTTGCAGGGAAATTACTCTGTGTGGAGTTCCAGAATGAAAGTTTAGTCAAACATTCCAAAACTACAAGCAGAAGACTGTATCCAGAGTTACTTTTCTGAAGGTACCTAAGAGGAACACAGGTCAGAAAATAGTTACGTTACAATTTAGGCCATTTTTCTTTTCCAAGAACTGTATCTGTAATTAATATCAGTTTATACTGAACAAGTTTGGGGATTTGGAATAATATTATTTTGCCAATAACCTATTGATATTTCCTTACTCAAAATGGAGCGTTGTACTACTTTTGAATTTAGCTATAAATGTGAAGTTACTTCCTCCCTTACTTCATTTGGGATTTGAAATTTGAATTACTAGGGCTTGAAAATCTACTTGAAATATATTCTCATATTTTCTTTTATTTTTCATGTTCATTTAATCTCTCGTGGTTTCTTATAATCACTGGTGGTTTAGTTAAATTGACATTCTTACTTATCATTTCCTAATAATAATAGTTAATACATAACATTTATTGAATATTCAACCAAAAGAACTTGTAGTGCTAAACCCCAAACATGATAGGATGGGCTGAGGAAGGTTGTTGTCTTCTGAACTCTTAAATAAAAAGAATCCTCTTACCGTCAATAGAAAAGTTTGTACAAAAAATCCCAAAGTCAGTTACTGATCAAAACTCAACATGAAGAGAAGTTGCCCTTAAAATTATTTGTGACAAGTCATCCGGAAACCCCCAGCTCAGTGGGCAGCTTTTGTTCATAGTTTAGGGCAGATGTTCTACCCTTCTTAGGGGGCATTCAGTAAGAAGAATGCCAGAATAAGTAATAAATAAGGGGCATTATAGACCTTTGTGTACCACTTTATCTTGTACAGCAGAAGGAATCTGTGGCTAGAGAAAGTTATTCTGAATGGGTGTCTACTCAACATTTGAAAGATAGCAACTTCTCTACTCTGTGAACTTCTCATAAACTCTTTTACATATAGATGCTTGAAGAGCTATTTGTTTTTCCTGGTTATATTATTTCTTGCTTGGACCAACATGTTGACTTGAGGGAAGCAAGGTGATCATGTAATTGCATCCAGAACTATTCCATAGGCTGGCATGCGTTTACAGCATCCTATTTACACTACCTACAGGAAGACCTCCTTACTTCAAAGCAAAATAGAGAATGTTTTACTTTAGATATATTTTTCAAAACAAGACTTGGTGTATCAATAGAAATTAGAGAGAGAGGGAATATTAAAAAGTTTCCTCTGCCCATCCCCGTTCTTTCCTTTTAGTTCTTTTTTTCATGGCAGACTTAAATAACATAGTGGGAAATGGCTCTGCTCTCCTGTGAAACTATAAACATTTAGCAAAGCTTAGAACAGAAAGGGAAGAAAAGAATATCAAAGACAGGGTTTAAGGTGAAGGAATTGATTTTGCTGTGGTGAAAAAAATAACTTCGTGTTCACAAAACTTCTGTTCTTGTCCATAATGCTGTCAGTGGCCCTTCCTGTTCTTTTTAATATCCAAGTGAAGAATCACTGGGTGGCACTGAACGCCATTAACCTAATGACTTGGAGTACTTTGCCCTGGGCCATGATTTCCATTCTTACTTTCTCAGGACATAATTTGGTTTAGTCATGACTTAATTTCTTTAGAGACTTGTGCCCAGGGGCTTCCAATAATTTCCATGTCCATAGCACCATGTTGTTAGAAAAACAACATCTATGGATAACCAACAGACATCCTAGACTTTATTAATAAAACTTTAGATTAAGGACTACTGATAATTTTATTCCATAACTGCTCCTTCTAATGGGTATTTTTACACATGATCATCAGATATGGCATTGAAATATGAAATAACTCATAGCTGATAACAGCTTTACCATCAAATTTTTACCCTGGGGGTATGGCATAAGAACAAAACTTCGTAGTTGTAAACACTTACACCTTGAAGTACCTCACAGAAGAGTTTCTTATATGCCATTACGTGCTGACAGTATCAGTATATGTGTTTTTGTTTTATATTCTACTGTTTAAGTTAAACTTTTCTTTTTATCACTGCTCTGGCTTGAGAGTAAATGATTCCCAATCTGCATTCCCTTAGACGATGCACAGAACGTTTGAGAATGGCTTTCACGTCCTGACAACCTTGCAATTTTATTTAAACAAATTCTTCTCCCCCAATTCCCTACAGAGAAGCTATTGTGCCCTTTTGTTGACTGTAGTGGACATATTGCAGATCTCCAATTACCTCCCCATGGACCACCCACCACAAGGAGGTTTTGTCCGGCCAGCGCAGCAACGCTGCCAGCCCCATGCCTCCTGGAGACTGGAGAGGGGCCTTTGTCTCAGTCCGTCTCCACTGGCCCTGCATTTATGCTTTTCCTGACATAGAACAACCTCATCTATTACCCCAAATCACTTTGGAGTAAATACATTGTCTATCATAATAATAATTAGGTGGTAAAAAGAAAAATCATAATGTTCTCTTAGACAAGAAGCTGACAGCTTGCAGACAAATGCAGAGCTCTGTCAGGATATGAAATTGTAGTCATGAGCAAACAATTAGCCACTGAAAAGAAGCCACTAAATACATAGGACAAAGGAATTCCAAGTATTATCATGGCTCTCTGAGTACAGTCAGTACCTTAAATTTAGCACTTTTATTGGAATTTTCTGAAGTAGATAATTCGATTAGTACATCTCCTGCTAGGGTTATAACATTGGAAAGAGCTATTAGAATTTTGAGGCTTGATGCAACACATAGCAGGGTAAATTGTGAACTGAAAATTAACCTGTCATATTTGTAAAAAAGACTATTATATAGGTCTGGATTCTTTGCTGTAAATTCTTTTCCCAGGTAACTTTGGCTTTCATGAGTATAATTTCTGGAAATTATGCTCCACTCCCTATTTTAATTTCTTCTGGGTACTTTTCCTGCATAAATAAGGGTAATTCTTCAAATTTCAATAATCAAATGCTATTTCAATTGGTATGCAAAACTATTTTGAAAACGTACCTACAGGAAATGCAAATCAAAGCCACAATGAGATATCACCTCACCCCAGTTAGGATGGCCATCATACAAAAGACAAGAAAGAACAAGTGCTGGCAAGGATGTGGAGAAAATGGAATGCTCCTACACTGTAGGTGGGACTGTAAATTGGTGCGACCACTGTGGAAAGCAATATGGAGGTTCCTCAACAAACTGAAAATATAAATACCATTGGACCCAGTAATTCCACTCCTAGAATTTACCAGGAGAAAACAAGATTCCTGATTCAAAAAGACATATGCAGTCCTATGTTTATCACTGCAATATTTACAATAGCTTAGTTATGGAAACAACTTAAGTATCCTTCAATTGATGAATGGATAAAGGAGACATCTTTATCCATATACATATACACAATGGAATATTATTTGGCCATATGAAAAAAATAAATCCTGCCATTTGAAACAACATGGATGGATATAGAGGGTATTATGCTTAGTGAAATAAGTCAGGTGGAAAAAGACAAATACCATACGATTTCACTTACTTGTGGAGTATAGAAACAAAACAAAACAAAATGAGCAAAATAGCAGTTAACTCATAGACACTGAGAAGTGACTAGTGGTTACCATGGAGAAAAGTATGAGATGGAGAGTTAAAACACACAAAAATTCTCAATCATAATATAGATTGGTCACAGGGATGGCAGTACAGCATGGAAAATATAGCCAATTATTCTATAACATCTTTCTATGTTGATAGAGTTTAACTGTGCTAATGGAGATGAAGATTCAATAATATGGGTAACTGTCGAACTACTGTGTTGTATACTTGAAACCAACATAAGATTATATATCAATGATACTTCAATTTAAAAATAAAATATATCTATATCGTTACAGTCACTACATCCCATAAATTTATAGCTCAAATTTCTGAAAAATGAACAGTCTCTGGAATGTTATGAGTCAATAAAACAATAAAAATGAATCAAATCTACTTATAATTTATTAGTTTTTGTCACTAACTTTAATTTTTCTATGACTAAATGTTTCTATGATTCACTTTCTTCATTAAAAAGAAATATGCATAAGTCTGGGTTTATATAGCCACACAGAATGTGTTATGAATATGGGGTTTATACATTTAAAATATTTTAGCTCTTTCAAATACATCTTCTTTAGGATGCAACAAAAAATATTAATGACTCCTTAAGAATGAGTACAAAGAACCATAGTTAAAGATAAACATAAGATACGTTAGCTGACTTCAAACATTACTGCTTTTCATTATCACTCTAGATTCAATTTTATTACTTCATAATGGGATAATTTTGAATCATATGCCCACAACTGGGATGGAAAATATTATTTTGTTAACTTCATGCTCTTTTCTAGTTACTTATGCATTAGAATTAGATTTTGTCATTATGCATAATAGAGGTTAAACTGATACTCTAATAACCTTTTCTCCTACTGCCTTGATTGTACAACCTTGCTCACCTGCCTCACCACATACACACACACACATACACACACACACATGCATGTGTGCGCTCTCTAGGGTCAGTATTTTATATCAATGATTTTTTTTTTATGTTGCAGCATTTAGAGGCATTTATTGAGGGACAGTAACAAAGCTGGTGTTTTGTAGTTTGGCTCATAGCACTGCTCATAGCAGTGGTATCCCTGCCCACACACACACATGCACTATACAGTTCCAGTTCCAGTATTGGGTTCTGTGCTTTTATTACACTTAGGGAACCATTGGAACAACTTTTTACCCATTCTTTATGTAAAACTGAAGTATAACAATATAGACATGTACACAAATTATAACTTTACAGATGGATGAAATATCACAAAATAAACAACCTTGCAGGCAGCAGCCAGATGAAGAACTAGAACAACACAGAAGTCCTTAAGCACATTTTCCACAAAGGAAACCATTATCCTGAATTCTAGCAACATACATTACTTTTGCCTGTTTTTTGAGCTTTTATAAATGGAATAATTCATGATGTCTGCTTTTTAATCTTTTGCTCAATATTATGTTCTTGGGACTCATCCATTGTTGTTACATGTAAAAACGATCAATTATTTCTCAATGCTCAATGATAATATTCTATTGCCTGTCGTATGACAATTTATCTGTTCTACTTTTGAGTAGTTTTCATTTTGCGCTACTCAAAACAGTGCCATCATGAGATTTTAGACAAATATCTTGTGGTGAAGAAACATAGGATGAATATCCAGGAGTAGAATTGCTGAATCATACAGTATTTATAGTCACTTTTGAGTAGACACTGCCAACTATTTTCCAGAATGATTGTACCAATTTATGCTTAAACTCCTGAAGTCCTAGTGGCTGTGCATCCTCACCAGCATTGGTTTGACCTGATTTCTCATTTTAGCCATTGTGATATATGTGCAGTCATATCCACATTGTGCTTTTTTAAATTTATTACTTATTATTTTTATTTTTTATTTAAGTGTCATTAATATACAATCTTATACTGGTTTAAATGTATAATACAGTGGATCAACAGTTATCCATATTATTAAATCCTCAACCCCTCTAGTACAGTTACTGTCAACATAGAAAGATGTTACAGAATCAATGATCATATTCTCCATGCTGTACTACTATCTTTGTGACCAACTTACATTGTGATTGTGAATCATTGTGCCCCTTTATTCCCTTCGCCCTCCCCACGCACACACCCCAACCTCTCCCCCATGGTAACCAGTAGTCACTTCTCAGTGTCTATGAGTCTACTGCTGTTTTGTTCATTCTGTTTTCCTTTGTTTTTATATTCAACAAGTAAGTGAAATCATATGGTATTTGTCTTTCTCCACCTGGCTTATTTCACTTAGCATAGTATCCTCTAGATACATCCATGTTGTTTCAAATGGCAGGATTTCTTTTCTTTTTGTAGCTGAATAATATTCCATTGTGTATATGTATCACATCCTCTTTATCTGTTCATATACTGATGGACACATAGGTTGCTTCCATAACCTGGCTATTGTAAATAATGCAGTGATAAACAAAGGGGTGCATATATCTTTTCAAATCAGAGATTTTGTTTTCTTTGGGCAAATTCCTAGAGGTGGAATTACTGGATCAATGGTATTTTTATTTTTAGTTTTTTGAGGAACCTCCATACTGCTTTCCACAGCAGTTGCACCAATTTCCATTCCCATCAACAGTGTAGGAGGGTTCTACTTTCTACATCCTTACCAACATTTGTTATTTCTTGTCTTTTGGATAGTGGCCATTCAAAGCTAATGAACTAAGGATTTGAAAAACATATTTATTGACAGTGTTTGAAATTATTTTTATTATAAAGCACCCCTTCAAGTATTTTGTCGTTGCTGTCTTGGGCTGTGGGATTTCCTTCCTATTGACATGTAAGAGTTAGTGATAGCTGTAACTTATATCGGAATATGAGTCCTTAATTGGGCATAAACATTTCAAACATAGTCTCTCTCTTACATATATTTTGCATTTTCACTCTCTTAATCATGGCTATCTGGAAAATTAATTCTTAACTTTAAAGTAGTCCAATGTCTCATATTTTCCTGTCAGAGTTAAATATTCACCAAACCAAATGTGGTGAAGATAACCATCTTATTTATCACTTTAGATCTAAAATCTATTTAGAAATTGTATCTTTGCATGGTGTGAGACAAGATTAAGAGTCATCATTTTTCTACATGTTCTCTAATGACTTAGCATTATTAATTGGAAAGACTCTTGTTTCCCTACCACATCGCAGTTTTGCCTTTATCATAAGTCACATGACTGAGTATATGGGGTCTGTTTCTGGACCTTCTATTCTGTTTCATTGTCCATTTGTCTATCCCTCTAGCAATGAATTATATTGCAATATTGTAACATGACTTCCAGTTAGATACTGCTTGTCTTCCGGATTTATTCTTATTCAAGATTATCTTGGTTATTATTAATTCTTCAGTTTAGATGTTTCTTCAGTTTTAGAATGTACATTTTAACCTATACACATAATACATAAACACCTAAAACCCTGTAATGTTATATTCCTCCATTTATATAGGTCTCTCCACAATGTTTGAAATGTTCTTTGTGCTATTCCTTCTTATGTATATCTTAGCTTAAATATTTAATAATTTTTCATGTCATCAGAAACGACATTTTTAAAATTTCATTTTCTATTTATTTATGCTTTTAATAGAAATGTTACTGGTTTCTCTATGTTGACAAGTTTTATCATTGAATCTTTCTTAATCTACATATTAATTTTACTGGCTCATCTGTAGGTTCTAGGTGTACAGTCATGTTATCTTCATTTCTTCCTTTCCAGTCTGTAGCCTTTCAATTTTCTTTATTTCCTATGCTAGTTAGAACCTCCATTAAAATGTGAGTGGAAGTAGTATCTGTCATATTTTTGAGCTCAAAAAGTATTTTAATATTACATTATTAAGCATCATTATCTGTACAGGTTTTTGTTAATACATAAATTAGAGAATTTTTTTCTGTCCCTACTTTCCAAAAGCTGTTATTATGAATGACTGCTGAATTTAATCAAATTTTTCGTATCTACTCTAATGACTATATCTACTTTTTCTCCTTTTTCTATTAATGTGCTAAATTACAGTTATTTTTCAAATGTTAAGCCAAACTTGTCTTCCTTAAAAAGAAACAAAAAGGCCTAAATTGGTGATACGATGTATTGTCATTTCTATGTATCTTTGCATTTGATTTTCTAACATTTTGTTTAAGAGTCTTATATCAATGATAATGAGAGAGACTGGTTTGTGGTTTTTCTTTATTATAGTTTCCTTTTTGGTTTTCATATCGAGGTTATACTACATAAAATTCTTTGAGAAGTGACACTTGAGTAGTTTGGGAATTAACTGTTGAAAATCTAGGCTTTCTTTAGCTTTGTGGGAAGGTCTGTAATTATAGTTTAATTGCTTTAATTTATGTAGAATAATGTATTCTCCATTTTTTGTTGTGTTACATTAGAAACTTGCTTCTAGGAATTCTTCAGTTTCTTCTAAATTTATAAATACTGATATTAAAATTGTTCAAGAGGTCCTTGATTTAAAATAATTTCTTGTTTTATCATTGTTTATATTTTGACAACCGGGTTGTTTAGAAGTGTATTACTTCATTTCCAAACTGGGTGTTTTCTAAAAAATTTTTGTTACTGATTTCTAGCTTACCCTCCCTGTGGTAAAAAAAATACACTCTAATCGTTTTGATCATTAGAAAGGCAATGAGATCTGCATTGCCTCCTGCAACTGTGACCAGTCTGGGTGGGATCCATGTGAGCTCGAGATATGAACTTTCTTTTCTGTTGGGTGGAGTGTTCAGTTGGGTAGCTATGTTACTTAGATCAAATTTGTTACTCATGACTTTCTATGTGCTTAATAATATTTGTCTATTTATACTATTAGCTTTCAGAATTGTGTCTCACTATGATTGTGCTTTTTTCACTATTTCTTTTCATGCCATCAATTTTTGCTCCATGTATCTTGAATGTTACTAGTGCATACAGATGTAGCCTCTTTAGTCTTCCTGATAAACTATTGCTCTGTATCAATGAGTGTCTCTCATTATCTCTAGGAAAGTTTCTTAAAAGTCCATTGTGCCTAGTGTTAATATAGCTACACCAGTGTACTTATGGCTAAAATTAAAACATTTTAAACATCTTAAAATCACACATATTTTAACATGTAAATGCTGTTGGAAAGAATGATTGTTGGAGATGCCCTTAAACTCTATGTATTGAGAGTACAGTTGATTAAATGCTATAACAAACCTCTAAAGAAGACTGACATGCCATCCTGAATACTTAGCCGATGTCCTTCATAAAGTAGGTATAAAACAAAAAGTAGTGTGCAGGAGGAGGTTGGAGAGAAGTGGAAAGAGAATTTAAGTGAGTATTTTTTTCTGGAATAAAAACAAAAAGGAGAGAAAGAGATATGCATTCATGTCAATAGAGAATATGACCACACCCCAAGAACAGAAAATATTTTGGGTCAAAGGGGCCAACATTTGGTAAGCTGAAATACATTCAGTATTTTCTTTGCAAAAGCTGAAATTATCCTTGGTGTAAGAATGAAACCAGCAATTTAGACAATGATTCTTAAATGTTATTGTGTATTTTGACTCAGGTAATAACATGGTGGTGGCTGGGAGTTAAATGTCACTAAATCATATTCATGGAGGTCAGTTCAAGAATCTGTAATTTATCTAAAGCCCAACTATCTGTTGGAGCTGGTCTGATATCCACATTTGAAGGAACACTGGCTTAGGGGTAGCCTGGTTTTATTGAAGTCCATGGGATTCAGTAGACAAGTGAGTAGACGGAGGAGAGCAGACCTCATTTGAAACTACTAAGCGGAGTGATAAATTCTGGGGGACACAAGAACATAATGCATTTCTGGTGCTGCCTCAATAGGAAAACTGCCTTCCACCTCCACAAGGCTGAGGACATCTAAGAGAAGAGAATGTCAGGGTGGTGGTAAGAGGAGTCATTTGTTTCATGTCTTAGATGCGGACAATGGTCATATTTTGTTTTGGTAAGTGAATGTATTAGTATACTTACAGTGGAGGTACTTGAGTTCTTCACAAAGAATTATAATTTGGACCCTAAATGGAAGCAATAATGTCTATAGGTTTGTCTATGTCTACAATTTAAATGGCTAACATTTTCATCTCCTTTTATCCTTTTAATCCTGTATACCCTTCCTAAACTTGTTAGGTTTTTCGATGGTTGGGTTGGTCATATATAGGCTGTAATTAGGTTGTGAAGCCTTTTTTTTTTTTACTTACGGTATTTTTCTTATAATTGGTCTATCCATGTCTTTGCACCAGTGATCCCATTTAATTTACCGTCTTGTGAGATCAGTATATAAAGATGAGAAATCTTACGTATGGAGTTTCAATAACTTGAACAAAGATCCTAAAGCAAGTGAGTGGCAAAACTGAGACTTAGACACAGGTGATTATGTACAAAGTCTCCCTTCTCTTTCTTCCACGCAGCACTGCTTTCCTCCATCACATACATACATATTTTAGGGGGGAGGGCACCTTCCATACTATTTTTCTGAGAAATGCCTCTCATCTATAGGGACCAGCCTGTGGTAGTTTTATTAGTATCCTTATTGTGCTCCTGACCAATGCTAGGCCCCCCAAAATCTGTTTCTTGCTGGTACTTTACTTGAGATAAGTTGAGACTAACAGTTTGCAACTGTGTCCGCTGAGGGGCAGGATGACTGAATAAAGGTCAACCAGTGTTCCTTACCCAGCTTTGTCTTGGTTCCCACACTTCTTGATGTCTGTTGCCTTTTCATTAATTAATTTACAGGGACTACTAGCATCTGGCTGCTCTGATCTTGTTTGCTACAACAAATTATAGTTTTTGCTACAACAAAGGAGATTAGAGCCTTCTAGGCATTTGCCAGTTTTTACCGGTGCACTGTGAGATGTTCACATCCGTAGATCAGACTGAGGATTAAGATGATTGTAATCAATTTGTGAAAATCTGTCAAGCTGGATTGCAAGATTTGTGTACATTTTCCTGAGGTATGTTACACTTAAATACAAAAAGTATGTCAAAATTCATTAGTACTTTCTAATGGACTTAAAATTTGCAGAATCATCTAAAATCATATAACCTAGTTCATTTAAAAAATCATCATAAGAAACATAAAGCATCCTTTAGTGAAACTTGGAGCTTCATATGTCATGTGCTGGTGAAAATTGATTTGAGAGAGTTATAAGATTAATGCTCTAAGTTTTATTCTAATTGCAAAATTCAGAACTGTGGCAGATAGGCTCTAACATGATTCTCCCATGATCCCTGCAACCTGCTAATTAAAAAAAAAAAACTTCCTCCCTTTGAGTGAAGAAGGCAGGACTTGCGACTAGCTTCTACCAAGAAAATATGGCAAAGGTCATGTGATGTCACATCTGTGATGATGTTGTGTTTCATAAGACGTCATCTCGCTGGTAGACATTCTCTGAGCATTTTCTATCTTTCGAGCTTTAAAGAAGTAAGTGGCGATGTTGAGAGGCCATGTGTCACGAAACTGATGGTGGCCTCTTGCCAAAAGCCAGCAGGACGGGGGCCCTGCCATCCTAAAAGTGCAAGGAAATGAAGTCTGTAAACAGCTGAACTAGCAAGCAGGTCCTTCTCCAGGGCAGCCTCCAGGAAGAACACAGTCTTAGCCAACATCTTGATCGGAACCTCTCGAGGAGACAGCTAAGCCTGGGCTGTACCCAGGTTTGTGATCCACAAGAAATGTGATTTGTTCTTAAGTTGTTAAGTCTGTGGTACTTTGTTACACAGCAATGTATAACTAATATAAGATCCAACTTCAAGTTCGATTTTACTGGTTCATTCATTTTGAGAATTTCATTGCTTTTTCTTCCTGATTTTTCAATGTTGAGAAAGAAGGTGATACTACACAAAAGAAACCTTTTTTTTTGGTATACTTTGCCAAAGTATACAAACTCTTACTTTGCCAAAAAGTTTACAATAGTGATATGATAGTTACTGCTAAGGCAGTAGAATAAGTACTGATGAATTATATAATAGGTATTTACCAAGAACATAGAAACTGATTAAAAATCCAAAGCCTAGTATACAATCCTTTGGTGATATAACAAAAAATTCTTCATATCATACCCTTGGTTGCCTAAGCAAGCATTGTTCATTTTCCTCTTTCATGTCTATGTTTGAGCAAAGAGCCAAATTCTGACTTTAACATACTCAAATTACTACATCATGGGTAAATATAAAATGTTGCAGTTAATGTCCTATATCAGGAAAGAAAATTAACTCATTAATACATCAGTTTTTAAAATTTTTACTTTTATTGCCACTGAAAATGTTTATATTGCTAAATAAAAGTAATACATATTTGCCTTAGATATTAATCCACATCTGAAATGGACTTCCTTTATGTCACAGAGACCTGAATTTAGTCATATTTCAGGTCTGATCTTATACGAACCACAACTTCTAACCTGCAATTCTGGAGAATGGAAATGTTCTCATCTTTAATCATATCTACCTTTATTGGAAATGCGAGCCCTCGGGTCATTAGGTAAAGTTCTGAAGGGAAGTACTGACTTATTCCAGACTTTCCTGTAGGCCTTTCTACTGGTTGATATATATGTGCTTTCAGGTGCAGAGTTGAGTTAATTACACTCATATTTTCATAACAACCCATCAGATGAGCATGCAAAACCTCTTTTTTTTTGAGGCATTTTTACTTCTCATCTCCATTCTCCACGTCTGTTCTGCTTTCCTGTCCACATACAACCATTCTAATGTGTTTGATGTGTATTATACTACAGACTCAGTGTGTTTCATCCTTCTTGCACTCAGCACCAGAACAAATAGCACTGTTATGAGCTTGCTCACTTAGTCTGCTTAGGAACCTGTTTGAGAATCTCTCTGGTATATATCCTCAAGTTACACTAGACCCATATTTAATATGATCATGTACCCCAGAATGTTATGCTAGTAATTATCAGCCCAGACTCAAGATAGCAGAGAAGGAGGGCTTCATTCTCCTCACAACCCTTTTCACACTGGGCATTGTCCTGCTTTCCAGTTGCAGTCATCCAAGCGGATTAAAGGGATCTCACTGTTTTAATATGTGTATGTCTAGTGGCAAATGAATGTGTAGATTATCTTCAATGCTTATTTGGGTTTTTTTTAGTTTCATTTTTTCCCTGTGTTTGTAGTTTACCCATTTTCCCATTAAACTTATCTTTCTTTTTCTTGCTGGTTCACAGGAATCTCTTTATTCTAAATATTTCCTCTTTGTTGATTTCGAATATTGCAAATACCTTTCCCAAATCTGTCATATTTCTGTCGTCTTTATACATAGTATGCTTTATCGAGCTTAAATGCCTACTTTAATAGTATCAAATTCATTAATTTACAATGAAGATGTACAACTTCTGAAATCTACGGAAATAGTATAGTCCTAAAGCAAAAACTAAGGAAGATCGAAAAGAAACCCATAACATATAGACTGCTTTCTGGTTTTGATTAATCCAATGGACACAAATAAGTAAGGATATAATAGACTTAGATACCTTAATCAATAGATATATCCTATGAATATATCAAACTTTATATGCCAATAATATATAACATGGCTTTTTTTCAATGGCACGTGAAACATTCACAATTGACCACATATTATGTCGCAATAAATAATCTCAGTAAGTCTCCTAAAGCACAAATAGTTCAACAAAAGCATCTGTTCAACTAAAATTAAAAATAAATACTAAAACCAAAAAATAAGAAGTTTTTTACTTAGATTCTTTTTTTATAAAAAATCAGGTCTCCAACAAGTAAATTTTGGTAAGAAAGGGTTAATCAAACTAATATTGCAGAATTCATAACAGTAATCATAATGGAAACTGCATATCAGAATCTACAGGAAGTAAAGTAATGATAAGAGAAAAATCTAAAGCTTCAAAAACTAATACAAGTGAAAATTAAATAATAAAAATAAATAATTTAGATTTCCCAACTATAAAAACTCCACAAAAAGGACTGAAAATCAATAGAAAGCAAGTGGCAGGGAACAAGAGAGATACAGGCAGATTTAATGAAATATAAAACAGAACAATGTGGAAATAAATAAAAATAATCATTTAAACTTTTTTAAAATAACAAATTAGTAGCCAAACTACTCAACAACTCAAATGAGACGCACAAATACACAAAAGAAGGAATGATGAGGGGAAACACACATTAAAGAAAAGAGAATTTTGAAAATATTCATAGCCAATATACATAACTTTATTCAAGTAAATTTGGAAAACTAAATAAAATGAGTGATTTCCTAAATCAATTTAACAAAAATTGACCCTCATCGAAATAAAACACATAAATATGTCCATTTCCATACAAAAGAAATAAAATTTTACCAAGAATTATCCCCAAAACAGCACTTGACCTTAAAACACTCAAAGACCAGATAGTCCTAATAGTACTCCAGCACATGCAAAAATAAGGAAAACCTAGTTTTAAAATAAGTTGGAGTAAGATTTCTGCCTAAACCCAATAAGGATATCACATAAAACAGAAACCTGCAGACTAATCTTATTTATGAATGTTGGTATAAATTAAATAAAGTAGCAAAAAATTCCAGTAATACATTAGATAACATGACAAATGTAAGTAGGATATACTCCAGGAATGCAAAGATGATCCATTGTTAGGAAGTCCATTAATAGAATTCATTTTAATTGACTTATGGGAAAAATCAAATAATTTTCTCTACTCATCAGCAAAACTCAGTACCAATTTCTGATTAAAACATTCAACCACGTAGGAATTTATGGAAACTTTTTTAACATTATAAAATATATGTACAACAGTTCTAAAACCAGCATCTTATATAATGGGAAACAGTAAACGCATTCCTTTTGATATAAGGAAGACGCAAAAATACTTACTATCTCTAACACCGCTTAGCACTTTATGGGTGCCTTCCAGCAACGAGGGAAAAGAAAACCCTGCAGTATAAGGACTGGAGAACAAGAAGTGGAAGTATCTCTATTCACAAATTATAAAATGCAGCATCAAGATGTGATAACTGATGTACAAAAGATTTATTAGAGGAAGCATTTCAAAAGGGTGAAGGGAGCGGGAGGTGCAGCAGGTGTGAAGGCCATTCAGACCATGGCGCAGGTGTGGCAACGGGGGAAGGAGAAAATGAAGGGAGGGCAAACTGGCAGGAATCTCAGAAAGCCAAGCAGCTCTGCTCAAGTTTTTCCTTGGCTGATGGAGAGTCTCCCAGCAAAAATTGCCTGTTGGTGGAATTCTACATGAGGGTGGAATGGCCATTGTAGCTTCTCTTCCATGGCCGTTCATTGGCTGTGAGCGGCCTGGGGGAGCTGTGCCCTCTGAATGAATGTCATTGTGGAACCAAAGGTGTGGCAATGAGAGGCTGATTCAATCAGCTCTTCTCCTTAAGGGAAATCTGAGCTGAGCATGTCCATGGTCATGACCACACCTTATAATCCAAGTTCAATGAAATAAAAGATTATTGAATTCAAGTACATAAAAATAAATACATCTGAGTGACAATATCCAATAAAGAAAGATCATGTGCAAAGACAAATAATAAATGAAAGAGGAAAACATTTGTCATTCATGGAGAGCTAATCTAATTAATATACAAAGTGTTTTTTGACATTGAGGTCAAAAAGACCTAAAAGCTAAGAAAGTAAAATGAACAAAATAATAAACATAGTCTATAGGAAATATGCACACATTTATAATGAGAGAAATACACACTAAAACTATTACTTCTCACTTATCAGATAAGTAAAAATTTAAGAACTTGACACTTTATTGGTGAGAATATAACAAAACAGACATGATTTTCATTTGTTCATGATAAGAGTCTTAAATAGTACAATTCACATAAAGAAGAAATTTGGGAAAACAATATTTAATTATCTTTTAATTTGGAAATCCCATTCAAAGGATGTAACTGAAGATGTATTTCTAAAAACATGAAACCATGTATACACAGAATTATTCACTGGGGTAATAGTAAAATATCAGGAGCAACTTAAATGCTCTCTGATAATGAACTGGTGAAATAAGCCGTCAGCATATTATAAAACAACTGAGGAAAACCTCTATGAACTGCAATAGATTGATCTCTACAACATATTATTAAGATCAATATTGTGTACATAGCTACATTTTTTATTGAAGTGTCATTGATATATAATCTTACATCCATTTTAAATATACAACACAACAGTTACCCATATTATTAAATCCTTACCCCCATTAGTGCAGTTACTGTCTGTCAATATAGTAAGATGTTACAGAATCATTGATTATATTCTCCATTCTGTACTACTAGCCCCATGCAAGAAAAAGCAAGGAAATATTTATTTTCTACTTCTCAAGAAATGCAGAAAGGGTAGCCCATATTTAATAAAAATGATTGTCTCTAGTGCAGGGATCGGGAAGAAAACTTTGGGAAGGGAATAAACTCAGACAACACATTTTATATTGTTTTCATTTTTCAACCATGCAAGTTTTTTTCATGTTAAGAAATCAAATTAAAAGATATAAAAAGCAAACCTTAACACTGAGTACAGACAGAAAAAAAAATGAATCAATTTGCTAAGATGCATAACAAAGACAAATAATGAATCAAGTACCATTTGAACCCAATAGTTGGACTATACACAGCTAGTGGGATTTGTGTTTGAGGACAAAAGGAATTGCAAAGAAAGTTTGAATTTTTTGCTGATAGTAGTATTGGTGTAATCTAAGTTAAAAATATGTTGATGTAGCTGGGGACAGAATTATCACTGTAAAAGGGGAGATTAAAATATTAAAAATATGAAATAAGGAAGGTAAGGAAAACCCAGTGATGTTGTATTAGAATTGAGAGTGTCAGTATGAATTTAAGATTTTTTACAAAATCCCATTTCCCAGTTCTGACCACTGAAAGGGAGCCAATGATACTCCAGTACCAATGAGCACTAATTTCTTCAGAAATAAAGAATATGTAAAGAATAAGAACTAAATTCTCGCTCTCAAAATACTCTTCTGTGCTTAAGGCATCAGGACCCCTTGGGGGATGGCTGATTCCAGGTAAAGTAGGTGGGCCTGGAATTTTATTGCCAGAAAGCAAGATAATAATCAAAGAGTAATGAGGCCATGGCAAAAACGGCACAAGAGCCAGCTTAAAGTGATTCTCCCTGTCCAAATTCATGACATTTTGGGCAAAAAGAGTAACATAATAGACCATGAACACATTAAATAAAAGATATTTTCATGTGTGTCTATAGCAATACCAAAAATGCAAGGTGGTGAGAGGGCAAAAGCTCTACTTTAAAAAAGAATGCCAGCCAGTAAACAGGAGGAGTGATCAAATTAGGGGGAAAATCATTATTGCCACCATCCTATAATAATTAGCTTATGCAAGCATAATCAATAAATCATGAATATTTATGATCATTTTATCATTTTCAAGGTGGAAAGGGTATCTTCACAATGAGATGTGTCTGTCATTGCCTGCAGTAGATGCTATTAACTTCCCACCAGATCTCAGTTGCACATTTACTGCTCCCCTGCATCCCAGATTCTGTGTTGATGGCTAACGGTGCGCAGCTGATCATTTCTTCAGATAATTGTCCTCCGCTGAAGGGAACCAACTTGCCATTAAGTTAGACTGCCCTCATCCAATAACTGATGACCATGTGGGCCCAGAGGCCAGCCCACGTGCTCAGTGACACCACTCTTACTGTGGAGTCCCCCCACTCTTCTGCCTTCACCCACGGATTAGCCCAAGGCTACGCCTCACCTGAGGCTGCCTCCCCACTTGCTTCTTCCTCTTTACCCCCTGCTCTGCTCACTCCCTTACAGGTTCCTTCAGTGAATCCTCTACACCCACCCCTGCTTAGGCCTTAATTCTAGGAAACGCAAACTAAGACACAACTTTAATCAAATAATCAAATGTAATGCTGTCACTAATGTCACAAAATGACATTTTGTACCTTTGAATGTTATGTCATTTATTTTTCCAAAATCTTACTGAATTTAATGCTGCACAATCAACCAGACAAATGCAAATTATCCAAGAAGTTCTACAAAATCATTGGCTTGGATACTTAAAAATATTAACAGTGTAATGAATGGCCAAAAAAGAAGAAAGGAAAAAAAAAAGCAGGAAGCTAGAAGTTCTGGATAATAGAAAACTATAGAAGAAAAAGTTTTAGAAGTCAGGAAGTTCTAGATTTATAGAAAACTAAAAATTGTAACAAATATAGCAGATAGTCTTTGATTAGAGACTTTTTGTAAAAATAAGCTTAAAAGATATTTTAGGAATAGTTGGGAATCTTGAAAATAAACAATATAAATAATTTTATACCTATGTTGAATGTTTTAGAAGACATTTGGTGTTGAGGTTGTGAGAGGAGTGTCCTTTCCTTAGGAGACACATGCTGAAATTTACATGGGAAGTGTCATGATGGCTACATCTTTAAATGTTTCAGAAAAAAAGCTTACATGAATGCATTTATGGAGAAAGGAAAAAGAAAGATAAAATTGCAAATTTTAAATAATTGGTGATGGGTATACATGTATTTATTATTCTGTCAATTTTTCTGTTGCATTGAAAAGATTTCATCTAAAAAGTAGGGGGTGGAAAGCTGGAACAATTTGACCAATAAAATATTGATAGTGCTGGATTATAATCCAAAGAATAAAAATAAGTGTGCAAAAGTAAATATTGGTAGACTAAATGATAGAACAAATAAATAAATGGAGAAGAAAACAATTACCATGCAGAAGTTAACTCACACTTAGAACACCACAGTGACCATTGCTGCAGGAGATCCACTGATCAATGCTAAAATTAGTAGCCAAACTTTGGTAGGTAAAATAGTTTCAAAGTATCTCCAACAAAATATTTATTAACTACTGTGGTGTTTTTAACCTATGTCCTCAAATTCTTAGATACTATTTTCTCCAGGAGATGGATGTTAATTCCCCTCCTACTGTGAGTACGGATTGAATTTACTGACTCACTTATAACACATTGAATATAGAAAGAGCAAAGTAGCAACTTGTCCCTGAAGAAACCTGCTGACACCAGCCCAAGTGAGCAAGGTGAACATCACAAATAATAATACATCACAACATAGTCACACATCTAATATGATGCAAGGGCATGTCACCGTGGGATGGATTTTTCCCCTACATGCCTAATGTCAGGAAATATCCCCCAGACCAACCCTAAAGGAGGGAAGTCCCCTTGAAAAGTTCAAGGTCATGAGAGACAAGGAAATGCTTGGAATGATCACGAGTGCAGGAGATGTGGAGACATGACAACAGAATAACTAAATGGGATATGATATCCTGGATGGGATTCTGGAATGGAAAGTTGGTTGGAAACCTGGGATATCTAATGTCCATTTCTCAGTTTTGATAATTGTACCACCGTACCCATAAGGGAAGCTGGGTGAAGGGCATACAGAAACTCTGGACTCTTTATAACTTATCTGAAAGTCTTCAATTATTTCAAAATAAAAGCTTTTTAAGTGGGAGGAAAATTTGAATAGAAAATTTGAGCATAAAATTTGAGTAAATTCATGTAAAGAGGCATTTGAAAGGGATTGGTATTTCAGCTGTTTCATGTTTATTGGCCTATTTGAGATTTCCTTTTCTTTTTGCACCAATTTTGCTACTTTTTATTTTTCTAAGTTTATGCAATTATTGACTTTTTATTTTTTGTAATACTTTTTTATGTTAAATTTCTGTTACGTGTGTATTTCCATTTTGTCATTATTTGCATCCTTTATTTATTTTCTATCTTTCTTAATCATCAGTACATGTCCACTTGTTAATGCTTTCAAAGAAAGTTTTTGATTTGTCTATTCTTTGTTATATTATCATTGTTCTTTTATTGCACTGATTTATTTTTGTCTTTATTATTACCTTTTCTCATGTTTAGTACTTATCTTTGATATTATTTGGCTTAGAGGAAAATAATACCTTTAGTAATATCATTACCTTTATCATATTCTTATTATTAGTTTTTCCATTTTTGAGGGGGAGAATTTACTTTTTTTCTAGTTTCTTAAGTAGAAATTTACCTCATTTGCTTTCAGATTTAGTTGTTTCCTGACAAATACTGTATAGATTCTTCATGAGGACCTTATAACTGCAATAACTATTACAGCATTCAAAGCAGTTCCTATTTTTGCTTTCCAAAGAAAAGCACTAATTTTCTTATGCAACCTGAATTGTTAGCTAGCTTTTTAAACTATCAGATGATGTTTATTCAGCTTGATTATCAACTTACGTGCTATAATGCCACCATGAAAGGACCCATTTCTGTCTGTTTTTGAGTAGTCTTTAAAAAGGGAGGGCCGCTTAACTCGCCCTTAAGTCTTTCTCCGTATCAAACTCCATATGAGTCTGTTTCTGTTTCTCAGATACAAAAAATCTTTATTTCTTATTCATAGACAGTCCATCGTGAAACAGCATTTGGTGTCAATACTGAAAAACAGGCCATGGGTTCCTCTCAGGCCTTTTGAAATAGAGGCCCCTCCCATATGCCTATAATGCTGCATCAACTGCTGAATGTCTAGAAAGGAGAAAGAAGTTGAGCATCTCCTCCCTGGCTGCCTCCTCTAGTTCGTCTCCTGCCACAGAGAAAGTACTGGAAGGCTGAAGGAAGCTGACTTTTCCTACTCACCTGCCCGGAAATCTTCCCCAATGCCAAGTATTTAATAAATTAATAATAGAAACTAACTTTTAAATAGAAATTGAAATGGTGAAATTTCTGCAAAGTGAAACACACAAGCTTTGAGGCATTAATTGCTTAGAAGAATGAAAACGAGACACACCAAGAGAATGCACATTTCTCTAGAATGCTGACCACTAGCTGGAGTTGAATTGTCCAAGATCTCTGTTTTTGAGTCAAGTGAATCTGAGTGATTCTTCTTTAACAGCAAAGTGAGATGATTCAAAGAAAAAAGGAGAAAGAAGGAAGAAGAAAAAAAAAGAAAAAGAAAGGAAGGAAGGAAAGAAGAGGAAAGAAGGAAAGGAAGGAAGAGGGAAAGGAGGGCCTCCATGTGAAACTGTGGTATGTTGACACAAGAGCAGGGAATGCTAAGACACTTACAGCTACAGCAACAGCTGCTGGCAATATCTTTTAGGAGATTCTGAACATTTTCTTCTACATCTACTTCTCCTACAAGCCACCCAAAAGTTCTGTTCCCTTTCTCTCTTGATCCCTTCCCATTCCAGTATATCAGCCTACTTCAACATCCATATTTCATCACTTACCAACATTTTACAAATGAATGCGGAAGAAAATTTGCTGAGACTAACTAAGAGGTAAAAAGAACTGCTAAATCACAGATTGAAGAATAGACTTTCTGAGCAGGTGGAAGGAAAATCTTTGTTTTTTATATAGCAACGTGAAGGAAGCTCTTATACATCTATATATGAACAGAATAAAACTATATGGATTTATTCATTCATCCGATGAATGTTTGTTAAGCCTTTATTATATACATCATGTGCTATGGTATAATATACGGTGCCACACTGAGTCCAGCAGTGAATTCTCAACTACAGGTATTCTGGACTTTGGTAGAAAAAATGAAGAAGGTAGTATGGTGCAGAGAAAGGCCAAGGATTATCTGATGAACACCACATTGTAATCTTACAGCTGATTAATTATCAATCTTTCCACATGTTATTTTGAAGCTACTTCAGAGGATATTAATCATAGTAGATATTCATTAAATGGCAAAGCTATGCCAGACATTGGGGTAAAGGTTTCCATTTATGGCATTTCAGTTATCCACACTACAACCAGTGAGGTTGATGGTATAAGCCCTGTTATGTGCTGGTGTGATAGAAATTCAAAGTGACCTTCGCTTGCTGATGTGTACATAGGTGATAAGGGATGAAACTAAGTTTCAAACCTGGGTCAGGGTGACTAAGGACTGAACCTCTACACTTAAAGAATTCTGTGCTTCTGTTCCTTCTACAGCTAATGGGTCATTTCTTTTTAAGGCCTATTATTCAGCCCAATCCCAGTTGCTTAAAACAAACCAACAAATAAACCATCAAACAAAAATCAGAGGCACAACTGAAAGGGGCACACCAGGGCCACGTGGGACGAAGCTTCTACAGCTGTCAGGGTTATTTCATCCCTCCTAACAACCACCTTGGAAGGATTCGTCAGCAGAGCTTTCCTCTTCGGTTTGTTCATTAGCCCTACGAGAAAATAAATTACCAGCTGCACTGTTGGTAGAGGCCGTGGTCTTTGTTTTTTGTGACTTTATATCCACTATTTGGGAGACATGTTCTTCATGGGAACAAAAAGGATTGGCAGGGGGCTAGATGATCTCTAAGTTCTTTCACTGCCAATGTTCTCTCTGAATGTATCAGGAAGAAAATCCTAAAGAGAAATAGGGTTTTCAAACTGACCCCACAGTGTGTTAAGCTACAGTTTTGGAAACTAAGAGTGTGTTACATGAAACAGTCCATAGAAACCACACTGGACACCGAGGCAAACATACAAAAGAGTGTGCAAATAGCCAAAGCAGCAAGGTGAGAACAGTGACTTAACTGTATAAAAATGCTTTTAGAAAAGATAAGGCAATTATGCATAGAGCAAGACATTTTTAACATTGCTATGTGTTAGCATAAATTGGAAAAGGAGGGAACAACTTTGCTTCATAAAAGGAAAGAAAACTGTGTCAAGGCACATGAGAAGATCAGACTTAACAGTTGTTCAGAGTAACTCTGGAGGGAAACAGAAAGATTGGAAGAGATAGGATATATAGCGACACGGTTGAAGTGTTCTCAGATAAAATGTCAACATTCAAAGCCTTCTGACACACAGGGCGTTTTGATAGTGAGTAGAAGACCTTACTGAAAATCCTCTATACAACTGTTTAGACTAATAAAATCCTTAAAACATTGGAGAGCCTCTGATGAAGCTCTATTGCGTGAAAGAGAGGGGAAGCTTTGAGTTATTAAGATAAAGTCTCCATTGTATCACTTTTGTGTCTATAATGTCTGTGACTGTGAATAAAGTAAACATAATTTGTATTTTGAATATATGGTTTATTTGTATCTTGGAACAAATTAATATTAATATAAATATAATAGGGGGAGGTGGGACAGATAGTAGAAAATATATATGCCATTGAGCCAGGCGGACCTAGGTTCAAATTCCGATCTAGCTAATTATCAGCTATCACCTTGGACAAGGAACAATCTCTCTGTCCCTCACTCAGTTTCTCTTTGTAAAATAATGGAGATCATTTTGTGACTGTCCTTTGTAGCGAGGCAGCATTGGTAAAAACAGTAATCATCTTACCCAAATGGTCAGAAGGAAAATTTTAGAATCATATGCCAGAGACTACAAAGTTTCTGGTCATTTTCTAAGTCAATAGTTCTTTTGTCAATAATTTATTGGGATAATTATTTTTAAACCTTTACTGGCCCTGTACTTTATGAACCAATGCACAACAAACCTTAAGAAACAGTATGCTGTTTTAGAAAAAAAAAAAAAGCCTTACAAAATGTAAATACTATTGTATGTGGTGTATTTTATAGTCTCATAACTCCTTAATTAACTTTTTGCTAGAGAATTACAGTGGAAAAAAGTTGAATTGAAAGTAGATACTCATGGCACATTTTAAAATTTGAATAATAATGGTCTGTAACTGAAGCAAGAACACTATTCATTGGCTATTAGCAAAACTTCTTAAGTATGTCTCTGGCTTCCGCACTTGGAATTGTCAGACCATTTTATGCATGATTTTACAAGCAAAACAAAATCGTTTTCCTCCATATTTAAAGTTATTATTTTCCCAGTGTGCGAGATTCCACGGGGAAAATGAGCTCAGTTGTGATACTGAATGAGTTAGTTTCCTTCGGTGCATTACGGCAACACTTAGGACAGACACTTTTTGTCAGTACTCCCAAAAAGGGTTTTGTGTGACAGGAAATTTTGTAGATTTCTCCAGTGGAGGCCTTTCATGAGATGGAATTGACAATGGCTAAGTAGCGAGGCAGCCTGGGATGCTGTCTCCGTTCAGCCTCTACTAGCTGTAACACCCTAGATACACTGCTTGATCACTTTCATCATTAGACTCTCCTATTTCATGACACTGTCATGTTGACTGTGTGACCTGTAAGGGTTTCATCAGGCATCATATAATCCGTGATTCATGATAGGACCCTACTCATCTGAAAGACTTAAATTTTCTTTTTAACCCCTGACTCTAATAGTCCAATCACAAATGTCAGTTTCTTAACCAATGTGGTGGTTACATGAGTGTTTGTTTTGTTACTCACTAAAATCTATATTTATGTTTGATGTATTTTCTATCTATACAGACATATGCATATATGTTATAAATCAAGTTTAAAATGTTTAAAAAGGGCAAAATAAGTACAGGGATGTACAAAATAAAATGCTTATTTTTTTTTTTCTGCAGGATGGAGAAAAACACAAACATTTGTTAAATTGTTTTTTTCCTCTGATGTCCCCTTGACAGTTCTGTGAAGCCCTTCATTGTTTTCCTAAACTGTTCCCCCTAAACTTAATGACAAAGGCATCATTGGTTTACTATAAACTAATCAGACACAGAGATTTGGAAAGAAGTTTGCCTTCTTGAAAATCAATGTCGTTACCAGTGCATATCATCTAAAGCACATGTATTAAAGCTTGTCTGACTCTTCTGCTTATTAAGAGTGATTGTGAGTGAAAGGTGTTTATGTTCACACCTCTCAGTGTGCAGGGACACACTTTCTCTTTTGTGTTGGAAATGTGATGACCCAAATTCTTCTCAATCCTCCTTACTATGGGGGCTGTTTAGATTCTGTGGAGGGCACTGCCTTCTTTTTGGGTTGTTCATTTGTTCCATCTGGCTGTGGTAACCGATCTGTTTGGGCCTTTATTATGATATTAAATTAAATTCTCTTAACACTCCAAAGTTGCTGAAATGCACATGAACCTCAAGTGCCTCTGTCTTTTCCACATGGCTCCCCAGCAAACGCAGATTTAGATGCAGTTATAGAGCCTTTCAGCCTGCTTACCAAGAAGAGAGGCCACTGGGGAAATGTCTAAGGGTTTATGTTTATGGAAAACAAACAGGACCAGGAAGGGTATTTGAGATTTTTAAATAATGACATCTGATCACTTTTTAGGCTTTGCTAGCAAAATAGAACCTTAAGTCACAGAGGTTGAATTTCACTATTCTACTACCATTTCCCTTGCCTTCCACCACCAAGCTCCTCTCCTTATAACTTTCTTTTTGCACTGAACATCGAGCTCATTGACTACAAGGATGGCAGAAAGTGACCTAATGATGGGTCAGGCTTAATGAGAAAGGCGGCTGCCTCTGATGTGGCCTGGCTTGGCCACCCCCCACTGTGTCCCGGCATGTCAGACTTGGTCTCCTTTAAGAGACTAGAGCATGGAAAATCAACAGAAACCGCCCATGCCTCTTCACAGAATGGACCATGTGCGTGGCTGTTTAGCCCTGTAAAGAGGGCGCATTAACACAAATGGGAGTGAACATAAGGAGTCCTTCAGAAAAGAATGGGGCCTTGGCAAATTTATAGACTCCCCTGAAAGAAAGTGATTACAGATCATTATCCAATTGAGGCAGATTGATGGGCTGGGGTCAAAGTAATATTGCAGATCTCACCGAGGGGACAATGGCTGCTTGTCACAGTGAAAGAAAAGAAGGAGGGAAACTGCCACACAGAGAGGCAGGGCTTAGGCTTTACCAACTGCTAGGAAAGGCCTGAGTGTGTATGTCGTTACTTTGCTTCAGCACCATGTTTTATTTTATGTTACAAAGGACTTGCCATTGAAATTAAATTGGGCATTCACACATACCCCAATGAGGAACACACAAATGGCCTAAATACAGACTGCAGCTCTCACTTTTGGACGAGGATGAACCACAAAAACATGCTTAGGCCTCTCTCTCAAGGGGAGCTGTCTCATAAAATATGGATATGCAAAAAATAAAAGATAACAGTAGATAGAAGATCTTACTGTTTATAAATAAAGCACCTGTTAGTTGACAGCTGGAGGATGAACTGATTTGACTTTGAAACCCTGCAACATCTGGTCAAGCACAACTCCTCAGCCCTGAAATGGCATGAAACAGGAATAAGTGTGTTACCACTGCTTCCTTTGTATTGATTCCTGGGTGTTTAAAAGGGCTTTGTACTCATGCGTTTTACAAAACGCAGCACAAAGGCAAAAGAATAGCCAGCACACCAGCCTGCATTTGCTTTTCATTTTACAATAGGTTTTGGGTATCTGGAGATTAAGAAGTATCAGGTAAACATTTATTCAGAGGAGATCCGATTTTTGTCTACTTTGTTTGGGTCCAGAGAGAATTAGCAAGTGAAAGTGAACTAATTTATATTCTGATCATATTTTACCAGGAAGGAGCATAGTCAATTTTTCCCACATATAGACTATTCTTGAACGATAAAGTTACTTGGTTTCTCTGAGATACAGTCATCTAGAATTTAAGGGTACCTAGATGACGATAGATAGATCAATAGGTAGATAGATAGATGGCAGATAAAATTTGCAGGAAAGGAAAGAACGAAAGGAAAACTAAGTTTGGGAATGGAAATTTTCAGTTTTTTGTTTCAGGATAAAATTATAGCTATAAATTCTATCACTTGTACATTTTCTTATTAAGATAAGCTAAAAGATAATGACTGGTAATATCCTTTTGTGTTTCACAAGTGTATAAAGCTCACTTACCTTCACCCTCACGTATCATACATAGATGGATCTCACATTCTTGTGAAATACTGACATTCACGAATGAAGCCTTCCTTCACAGCACTGCTCATTTTTTTTCTGTTTCCCCTGATCACGGTGTTTTCCCTGTTTCTTAATGAGCTCTTAATGAGCTGTCACTTCCTTATGCAAATAGTGAAAGAAATAGGCACTGAGAGGTTGTTCGATATTCAAAATATGACACTGCCTAACCTCTCAAAGTTATTAAAAATGTAAATTGCTCCAACTTAATAACTGGCCTTGAACCTCTTTTTCTTTCACATCTCTGCTTTTTTCAGTTATGTTATTTGAAAGAATCATAGACATTATCACTTTAGGAATACAAGTTTTGCTTGAAAATACTAAGTGCACGGTTCAGGTCTCATGTTGAATGTCCTTAACAGAGCTTAGATTAAAAGAAAAATCTGAATGGAAATCATTTGATATTATTTGTGACATGTAGGCTAAAAGATGAGAAGTATATATGCCAATTTGGTAACAGTAGTTATCACTGGGGGAGAGAAATAGAAGCTGTTGGTAGGACTTTTTCTTTAATGTACATATATTGCTTGAATACATTAACAATAAATTAACGATAAGACTAAAAATAGTTCCTTGTCCCTGAAAATGATTTTCAAAAAATATCTGAGATTCATGAATATTTACACAGAAATGGAATGCTTGTTTATTATATTGTTTATTTCACTCAACTTTTATTTATACATCAAAACAACTGATGTATTTGATGTATAAATCTGTTATCTTTTTTCCTAAATAATCTGCATCCATGCACATAGTGAGATTGAAAATTATTCTAAAAATACTCCTTCAGAACTCAGCAGAAATTGAAATGGTACAGTGCAATGCTGTTTTCTTATTATGTTCCAGAAATGACACTTCATAACTGGTGTTTTGCAACCTCTATGTCTAATACAAGAACAAGCTGACAGAGGCCAGTGACTGAGCTGAGCATCTGGCTCGGGAGAGATGAAATTAAATTGGGCATTCACACATGCCCCAGGTGAGTGTTTGATAGCCATTTACTAGTTAACTTGCTTACTTCTTTACATCGGGATAAGGACTGCTGACTTCAAAGGTGTCCCAAATCCTTTTCTGCAATCCTGGCTCTGAGGCCTGAAAATATTGACATCTGGGAGTGATAGACCCAGAATGTGGCATCCTTTCCAGAATGTCCAGACATTTGGAGTTGACTAGAGGCACTGATTTCATTGAGTACCTAAGGGGAGAAAGATTCTGAGGAAATAATAGGCCAAGACAGATGGCAAGTGGAAGTTCACAGAAGTAAACCATGCCCCTTTCCCGTTTATCTGGGATGGACCCTGCCTTGGATCCAGGGACCAAGAGGAGGCTTGTTGCTCCCTTAGAGGCAAAAACCTACCTACAATACACAACTGTCAAGCAGCTCATTGTGACTGTAACTCATACACACCTGGTTGCCTTTCCACTGTAGTATGAAGCAGTAGCTTAGAAAATAACTGAGCCAGAGTTGGTGCCATCTGAAACCTGTCAGGGTTCTACACTGTATCCAGCAGGAAGTAAACGCACCTCAGGTATTTGGCACAAAACGATTGGCACATTTCTTTATAGCCTTGTATCATCTTGGCAAGATAACCTTTTTTCTATAGGGGGCCTTTTATACACTGTGAGGTTCTGTAGTAAATCCAGAAATTATGAGCCTTTCTGTGAAAGATAGGCTAAATTCAAACATGAGTACACAAGTTTTTCCCACATCCCCACCTTCCAGTAATGTCCTTTTCTTGCTAGGTTCTGCATTTATGGATCAAAAATAGGCAGAGTAGAAAACTTCAGTCCTCTTTAGACATACAAATACTCTGTAACTTCTTCATATACGTCAGACAATGAACAGACAAGGATAGACAAGGATAGGCTTCATGCTTTGAAATGCATATTAATAAAGAAATTTTTTAAATCCCCCAAATGCAATGCAAACATGGCAAGTAATGATTTTAAAAAACATTCATTCAAAATTCAACAATATAAAGAGAAAAAAAACTGATTGAAAAAAATGGACCAAAGACCTGGGCACCTCACCAAAGGACATATTCAGAAAGCAAATAAGCATATGAAAAGATGCTCCACATCGTATGTCATTAGGGAAATCCAAATAAAAACAATTATGAGATATCACTTCACACTTATTAGAATGGCCCAAATCCGCAACTCTGATATCAAATGCTAATGAAGATGTAGAGCAGAAGGAACTAGTGATGGAGGCAAAACAGTGCGGCCACTTTGGAAGACAGTTGGTAGTTTCTTAGGAAGCTAAACATACTTCTTACCAGAGAATCCAGCAATCCACTCCTGGTTGATATCTTATGTCCACACAGAAGCCTGCGCATGGGTGTTTATAGCAGTTTTATTCATAATTCTTCCGAAACTTGGAAGCAACGAAGATGTCTTTCAGTAGGTGAATGGATAAAAAAGCGATTACATCCAGACAATAGAATATTATTCAGTGTGAACAAAGATTGAGGTATCTCACCATGAAAAGGCATGAGGGAAAACTAAATGCATTTTATTAAGTGAAAGGAGTCAATCTAAAAAAGCTACATACTATATGATTTCAATCACATGACATTCTGCAAAAGGCAAAACTATGGAGACAGTAAAAAGACCAGTGGTGACCTGAGCTTGAGGGGTGGGAGAAGGTATGAATCAGCAGAACATAGAGGATATTAGGCAGTGAAAAAACTGTATATGTGGTCTGTTTGACACTGTAATGATGGATACATGTCATTATATGTTTGTCCAAACCCATAGACTGTACAACACCAAGAGTGAACCCCAACATAAACTTGGACTCTGGGTGACAACGATGTGTCGGTGTAGGTTCATCAACTCTAACAAGTGTCCCCTCTGGTGGGAATGTTGGCGGTGGGGGTGCCCATGCATTTATGGGGGCAGAGAGTATATGGGAACTTTTGGTACCATCCACGCAGCTTTGTTGTGAACATAAAGCTGTTCTAAAGAATAGCAACTTCTTAAAAAAAGGCATTTATGTATCAAAAATAGGCAGGGTAGAAAAACTCAGGGTGAGGTGGAATTGAACATCTTGGTCTTCTAGTCAGCCGAACATCCCACCATATGGAAGAGGTATAAAAACAATCAAAATAAAAATGCAGGTAAAATTACCAACTTGCACATCTTTTTATCTAGCTATTCCCTTGTAAAAAATAACTCCTTAACCAAAATAGATGCTATATTCTAATGTACACTGTGAGCTCATAGAAAGAGAAAAAATAAGACTTGTGCATTTTTCCTTAGGAAAAGGCTAGATATGAATGACAAAATACTTTGAGAGGATAGTAGCTAAATTCTCAGAGGCAGATTTATATATATATATATATGTTTGGCTCAGCTAAGTAAGGTTTTAAGACTGCTTTGGTGGAAAAGGTAATTGTTTGATAAAGAAAAATGTATCTATTTATATAGATATTCTGTAAAGAAGCCAGAAAAAAAACCTTTGGGAGGTTTTGATTGCTTATGACAAAGTAGAAAAAAAAGTTACAATTTTTATAAATCCGATATATTTCTCCAGCTAATCTGGGTTGTTCCAGTCTGTAAAGGGACTCTTGAGCCTCACTGACTTTGATTCATATTTCTAAAATTACACACAATTGCCTAAAATACTATCCAGAATTCCTTAAAGAGTTTTGGGAAAACAGAAAAAAGGGATGAATCCCTATATACTTAGAATTATTAATCTAAATTAAGTGGGAATTAATAACACATTGTTTTCATATGGTAGTATTTGTTTGTTATATTTTTATCAAAATAGATTATTTCCCATGTTCAAAATATTTAGGAAAATTCCAGCCAGGTAAAATTAAATACCTCCCTAAGCCAATACTTTCCTCAACCTTAATTGACTCTTATAAATTTAGGGGTTAATTATAGAATTGTTGTTAGTTCTTACAAGTGTCAGAGAATTTTTATAATCGCAACAGCTATATTGTAAAGTGTTATAATTTTCAATATGACTTTGATACATCATTTCATTTAATCCTCATAGAATGTTATAGATGACTTTGGGGCTATAAAAAATTAAGCCACTTCCCAAAGAAGCACAGATGCTAAAAAGAAAATAAACTTAACACCATAACATCTTCCTCAAAGCCTAGCTGAGTCTGCTGTATGACGGCAGGTCGCACATTCTTGAATGGGGCACTGAACACATTCATTCTTAAGGGGCCTTTCTGATTCCTAAATTTAAAGATGTTTCTAGAACCTTAGAGTTGCCTACAATAGTCCTATTATGTTGCAGCCATTAGACATTCCAGTGGTTTCTAAGGTAAGGATGAAGGACAACAGTTACATCTCTAGGCTTTTGAGGACAACATAGAGAATGTGATGGAAGCAGAGAGCCAATCCATGTTTTTTGACTCAGCACTTAGCTCTCCCCTGTTAAGTAAACTAAGTGCTCAAGCCAAATCTGACTTTGTTGAAGCCAAGACAAGGCCACTAAATGCCTTTTCATTAGTCTAATAAAGTATTTCTTGAATATCGATTGTGTATATAACACTGATAAGACAGTTCTAAAGAAAAATCTTCATACACTATTTGGTCTGAAAGAATTCACGTAGCTTCCAGGAAGTGAATAATGTGTTCCTCAGGAGTAGTTTAGCACACTGAAAAATGTGGTTCACTAGTTAGTAATAGAATAAAGTAGAATTTCTCAGATTTACTCTTCACAAATATAGGGAAATACTAACACTGTATAATTCTGTCCAAATTCTTCTCATCATGAAACACCCCAGTGCCATATATCTCTTCACAGCTGTGACATATTTATTTTTGCATATTCCTTAGTGGATATGTAAAAAAAATTTTAAATAAAAAAAATAGAAAGTCTGCACAATAGAACATCAATTTTACTCATGCAGAAAATGGCATTTTTCAGGCATGAAAACTGTTTCACTTCTTTATAAAGTCTTACAATGAACTTCAAAGTGTAACCACAAAATCTCTCACAATTGTAGAACACTACCAAATTTAGACTTTTCCCCCAAGTTTTGCCAGAAAATAAATTTTGTTTTGTACCAGAATTGTTTTCTTTAAGAAAAAAGTCTCCCCCAATGTTACGGAATAAAAATTATTTTAAAATTCCCAGCCAATTGCAGTATTGTATGTAAAACAGCGTAACACAGGCAACATGTGTCAAAGGCAACATGTGTCAGTTTACCTTGAGAAATTGTTTATGCTGAATACCATCTCAAGGTAACAGTCTATTGTATCGAAATGAACAGACACATTTTTCAAATTGACTCCACTTGGATCAGAGTAAATGCATTCACCATCCTTTGCCAGGAAGGCTTTGCTGTAGATCTACCCTTAGGAAGTCATTCTCATTGAGTTACCTCCCTTCCCTGATGGTGGGCCACATCTAAATAGGATGGCTCTGGGTCCACCTGTGATTCCAACAGCAGTTCAAAGAAGATATTATGAGTACAATCTTACAAAGGTAACACAGTATAAAACTGCCATGTTGCTCTCTTTAGTGACCCAAATGGATAAAGATTGGATGAGTCAAGTACTCTTGGGAATAAAGTGTTCACTTCTAATTAATAAGCATCCATCATAATCTTATCACCCTCATGAATGTTTATTTGTATCAAATACAGTGACTTTCATTTGTAAAGCAGCTAATAATTTTTTAAATATTTTCATGTAAATTTTCTCACTTGATGTTCACTCTCCTAATCAATAAACCAAGATTCTAAAGATTCTAACTGATTTATTCCAAGTTACATGACAGTGAATGGAAGATGCAATACTAGAGTTTAAGTCTTTTGACTCCTCTAAAAGTACCATCTTATTCTATTGTACTGTGTGGGTATTGTAAAGATATTTACCTAGATTTCAGTTGTGTCATATGCCTGGTAATGCCTCCATCTCAGCAGAGCAAGTCCTCCCATTTATGTCTATTAAAAACAGGACTTTTTTGCATGTGTTATTGGAATTGTACAGAATTAGATCTCCTCAAATTAAGCTGGAAAGACCAATTTGAATGCTCTGTGTATACTATGATTTGACTCATGATGAATAGGATCGGTATTTTAAATCCCTTATTGAGACAGCTTTAGTCTTCACATATAGTTGTGATGCGTGAATTAAATGGTCCTCCTAGTTATTGCTAAAGAATGATAGTGGGGAAAGATACCAGACAAAAGGGCAAAGCTTTCAACATAAAATTAAATTAACTAAAACTTATATTCATTACTACCAATAACCTAAGATAAAAAGTTGTTTCAATAAACAATATCAATAAAAGTGATTCTGCCATTTAATAAACATTTTTGGCAAGTCATAGGACCACCAACCTTTATCAACAGTGGTGTGCTTGGTGCCCTAAGAGAGATTTGCATCCAGGATTCTGTTCATTTGGTGTGTGTTCGGGGTGAATGCCCCTCTGGCTGCCAGTGTTAAGAACTCTCCTTGCTGATGGCAGCCCGTTTTATTCCTCCACATTGACTTCTGCAGAATATACATAAGGTTGAAAGAAACTTATTATGATTCTCAAGCTCATGGTAACATAATAAAAGAATTATAGAAATTCAGAACAGAAAGGGACATTAGACATCATTTGGCCCAATCTATCTTGGAGGTAAAGAAATGACCTTAGATGTGACTGGTCCAAAGTCACAGAGCTAGATGGCAGCAGAGCCATGTTCCTGAATCCATCTCTTGAACATAGTCCGAGGCTCTTAAAATTTCATTGTGCTTTCTAAGAAGTCTTATCCATCTTAAAGCCTGGAAGAGAGAAAGAAAGCGTGGAGGGGGCCCTGCCCTAAGCAGGACAAGCGTGAGAGAAATTAGTCATTGTTCATTTTTGCTTTCTTCTGTGCTCTTTCTAAATCAGCAGGCTTTGTATGGTGTGCTGAGCTCACCATTTAAATGTTTCTCTCAAAACTGGTAGATAATAAAGTACCTTGTATTAATACTTAGCAAATCACGTTATAGAGGTAACGTGTATGTGGACAATATTTCTATATGAACAGAGGTCATGAGGTCATCAAAATTAGGCAAACTGCGAATTAAATTAAAAATATAAATATTGACTCCTTCCCAGATGATCCTTTTAGCCAACCTAAGGAGCCCTCATTTTAATGAGTCTTGAAAAGAAAACAACTGGGAAAATTACCTCAAATGTGTCAAAACATTTATTGGCATCCATAGTCACCCTTTTAATAACATGATCTTTATGGAATAGGCAGTCTTTGAATGCCCCCCTCTAGGAAATGTTCTACCCCAAAGTCAGGAATCATAATAAGTTGCAGGTGAGTCAGGGTTTCAACAGGCCTGGTCGCTCATTTACTTAACTGAGTTGTAAGCTTAAACCTTCCGGACAACTGGACTTCAGACTGTGATATTCTCATCCTTCTGGATCTCTCATAGCCCTAAGCAGTGCGGACACCGGGCATTTTAACCATGGCTGATTGGGTGGCATTGCCTGCAATGTTGAGGAGCCCTCTTTGCCCAAAAGTACATCTTTGAGTTGCACTATCTCTGGTTAATAATTGCATCACTTGTCCCTCAAACATATTTTCCTGCTTTGTTCAGCTTTTGGTCACATGATTCACCTGGAGGTGTGCCAAGGCATCTCTTAGGAAGGCCAGAGTCTATACTGCATTGAGAGGTAGAATGCTCTGGATTGGATGAAAAAAATGGTAAAAAAAAAAAAGCCACCTTGTGATTTTGTTTGATTAGCAACTGGGAAACAAACAACAACAACAAAAAAACAGGTTATTTTGCTCTTTTGCATAAAAACAATTTCTACAGAATGGGCAGTGTGTCTTTATCTCCTGCTGTTTCAGGGTATGTCCTTCTTTAATCCCCTAACTTGTTTTCTTAGATGATGACTTCTGTTTTCTGATGCATGTTCTTTAAGTATTTTTAAGTACACAAATGGTAGCTGATAACTGCCACTGGCATGGTGAGAAATAAAGAAAATCATTTGCTGATAATTTTATTTGTACACAAGAAAAGTAAGTAATGTTGATTTCTTTCTATGAAGGTCTTCACATCAAGAATGATTTTTTTTAAAATATAACAATACTACTCAGACTTGAGATGTTTTCTTTTGCTTGAGCTTTTTGAGAGGAAAAAAGCTGGAAGGATAATGATATATCTTTAATATCCTAAAGGAAACATAGGCTAAGTCAATCACCCAAATTATACTGACCATAAAGACTTCAGTAGGCCATTTCATTAGTTTATTAGGTAAAATTAAATAAAAAGGGACCTTAAATGAATTATAACCAGCCTGTGGGATAACAAATATATTGTGTATGAGAAAATTAGCTCCATGTGACAACCACAGCCACCATATGTAAAACACCTATTATTTGTCCTGTCTCTTTGAAAATCATTTTATTGGAATGTATCAGCTAAACTAAAACACATGACCATCCTTCTTGGGACATGAAAGAAGTCACTGAAGGAAAGTTCTGCCCAGCCCCACCTCTAGCATGTGAGTGTTCTGGGAAAGCAGCCGGAAGGATTTTTTTTTTATCAGTGTCAATGTAACAGCAAGCACATCACATGCACCCTAAACCATGAGCTGCCTCTGTCTAAAAGAATTTGGTCAACATTTAGGAATTCACTTAATGAAAGGCTAGCTTATTAAAGCTCTGTTGGCCAGAGGAGCAGATTGTCTTTTTTTCCAACTTCCTGGATCAGTGTAAGTGATGCTTGGCAGTTCCTCCATGTGATGTAGCCCAGGCCCTGGACAACAAGCCAGCATTGTGAATTGAGAACCTGCACCTCTTTGCTGTGGATCTCAGGCTTGATTTCCGGGATGCTGTTTATTTTGCACACTGTGACATGAGATCACAGATTTGAGTTTAAAACACAATGTAAAGTTCACCCGGAGAATACTCTCATGTGTTCAGGTGGTCTCCTGCAAAAGGACTGCAGCTATGATTTAGCAAAGTGTCCGGATTACCAGTGAGAATTCTCATCAGATGCAGGGTACCAGGAATCTTTGTTAAAGGCTACATACTGCAGACTAATGCTAAATGACTATTGCTTTAAAACTCGCTTTTGAGGCTTGGTTCAATGAAAAGATGACTCCAATGAAGAAGAAATCCCTTGACTGAAGAAGCTACATCAAACTATATGAATGGGTGTTTCCGTAATATTGAGTGTAGTATAAGGAATTTTTCCCATCTGTTGTATTCATAGCTGTATTGCCTATTTTCATTGGCAACTATTTTTATTATTTTTAAACATTTTGATTATTATACATTAAGAGTAAAATTCTTATGAATAATATAATAACACCAAACATAATATGTTAACATAATAACAATAAACCTTAATATATACTCCTTATAATTTGGCTACTTACAACTAGTATTCTAAAAATTTTACATGTGTAATTGCATTTAATATGCCCAAGAAGCTAATAGAATAAATATTATTTTATCTTATTTTACAATTAAAAAATAGAGACATAAAAACAATGTTCATAGTAACACAGAACTGCATAATTCTAATCTTTTTATTCCTAACCAACACACCTCCTCCCTAAGAGACCTGCAAAGAAATATTTTACCCAAATGACAGACCTCAATAAAACAGCACTAACTGTTTTGTCAAAGATAACAAGTACACCTTTGAAATAAGTGTAATTTTATTCCAGCTTCCAAAGAACCAAGACACATGTTTCCTCCATGAGGATTTTATCCATATAAGATGAAAAACAAAATTTCTTTAAATAATGCTAGTGATTACTATTGACGTGGATCATAGGAAATGACCTGGAAGAGAGGGGACGGCCTGGGGTGGGGTGTTAGGTGAATAATGTGGGTTCTATTGCTTAGGTAGAGAACAATGTCTCTATGAACTTACACACTCACATGTGTACTATGGAAAATGCTAGAACTGATGAGAGCCAAACCATGTCTCAAATCAGACAGACATGAAAGGTCGTGGAGTTCTATATGACTACTAAAGAAAAGTTATAAAGTTGAGAGAGGTGTTTGCAGTGGAAATTTGAGATATGGAAGGGTCTTTAAAGACGACCTAAACCATCTCCTCATTTTTAGATGAAGATCAAAGTCTCAGAGAGGAGATATTATTTATCCAGCTGCCCAAATTTTAATAGCAAAGACCAACTTGAAGCTAAATAATTTTTATTAAATGTAAATAAATGAGAATATTTGTTAAAAAAAGAAAAGGAAGAGCCTCACTAGTGCATAGAAGTACCGTGCATAGAAATAAACTCAATAAATACTGTTCTTCCTGACCTGCTAAATCACGATCCAGTGAGCACTGTTTCAACCCAGAACTGCTGTTAATAACCTTGGGTAAACAATCATATATTAAATACATATCTGTATAGAATGTTCCAGATTATTATTATTCTGTGTAGAATAATACCAGATTCTTTTTAAGTGGAATACCTCCACCCCAGGACATCTCTCTTCCAGGTCATTTCCTATGATCCAATTCAGGAGTAATCATTAGCATTATTTAAAGAGATTTTGTTGTTCATCTTATATGGATAAAATTCTCATGGAGAATACATGTGCCTTGGGTTCTCTGGAAGCTGGAATAAAATTATATTTATTTCAAAGGTGTACTTGTTATCTTTGACAGACAACCAGGTCTTTTACTTTTACTGAAGTCTGTCATTTGGATAAATATTTTTTTGCAGGTCTCTTAGAGGGGAGGTATGTTGGTCAGGAATAAGGGGTTTAGAATTATATGGTTCTAACCAGGCCCTCAGCTTTGCCAGAGATCTTAAGTCAAGGACTTCAAAAATCTAGATGGAACATGTTTAAGGAATAAGACAAATACCTGATAATTTGATTTTAAAATGGCCTGTAATCAAAGCAAAAGTTCCTACTTTTCTGAGAAGATTGTTTGGTTTAAATTACCAAAACATTTGGACTCTATTTCCAGTTTTATTGTGTACTTGTAATTATGGCTTATCTGTGAATCATCACGGTTTTCCATCAAATACTACTGAACAGCACGAGACTGACAACTTCTCAATCTAAAATCATTTATAGATTCTGAACAAATCTGCATGAATACTAGTAACATAAACAATTTTTTCACTTCCTCCACTTTGTAGAAGATTTTGATCACATGTGCTGGATACCATGGATGGTTAGTTTACACAGCTAAATCTTTCTGGGAATATCGTCACTCACATAAAAAGTTCCATAAAGTATCAGTGTGAAAGGCTATTTTTTTTGTTCCATTGATTGATTGTCCTCAGCAATTCAGCCTCTAAATAATTAACCTGATTGACTTTACTCTGTTGCTGTAAACTGAATTCCTGTTAAAAAATAATCTCCCCATTTTTTAAAGTTCTTGTCATGCCTTGTTCTTTATATTAGAAAACTCAAATACTTCACTTTCAGGGATAAAAAAATGATGCTAGTTCTTGTCACTAACAGTCCCCAGCATCTTTCATCTGAGCTTCACAAAGTTCATTATAAATACTTAAAGAATGAAACTGATTATAGTTTTCTGTTAAAGAGAAGTTGAACTTCAACCCTTCTCATAATAGATGAATAGAGGTAAAGATTCCTTAATAGTCTCACACCAACTCAGCAGAATTGATGAAGTTCAATTTGATTCTCATTTTATTTTTCTCATGAAGGCAGTGACACAAATAACTGACTTTATATTCTACATAATTTCAGAAGAATAAAGAAAAGTAGGAGGAGAAAACCTCTCTCTGCTCATCTCTCTTCTTGTTCATACAAAGCTAAGTGGAGACAAAAAGAATTGGATCTCCCTGGGATAGAAATTGTCTTTGTTAAAGTATGGAGCACCTGGGGGCCCTCTAACACTCCATACAAATGCACACATGGACACCCACATGCTTACACATGAGGAGCTGTGGACAGCTTCTTCTTTCCCTGGAAATTGTGACAGGACAGTGGAGACAGAAGAAACAGGCTTTGCATTCCCAGATAAAGTTATTCCATATCCAAGATAAGTAGGTAAAAATTACCCCACCTACCTGCATCACTTCATGGAGGCCATTCAAATGATTAGAGTCTGCTTAAATATAAGGAACCAGTGCTAGAGATTTTACACAAGTATGGAAACACAAGAGGTTTTCTTTATCCTGATTTGAGTTGCTTACTCCTGCTAAAATAAGAAAACCTAGGTTGCAATTTCCCCATGAATTTATATAACAACATACACACGTATCAGTCATCGCTGTTACACAGCAATCATGATAGCATCTTTATCTATGGCAGTTTGGTTATCCATCTCCATTGCATAGATTATCCAAACCCTAGCTACCAGGAATTAATATTAACTTGATGAAGTATAGCACATATTTCAGCAAAATCTTGATATTTTCCTTTTGTTCCATGTAGCGGTCAAATCTGTTTTCAGGTTTTAGCAGTTTAATTTCTTTTAATGTTTCCGTAGAAATAACATTAACAAGATGATAGATTAGAGGCAATAACATGGTATCTCTCACATGCAGTAGAATGTATCTTCATCACATGTCCAATAATATCTTCTTATTGAGTAATGAACCCTGCTATTTGTATCTATCATTCTTTCACTCATTCATCTTCTCAGCAACTAAAGATAGAATTCTCATCCAAAGTCCCTGTTAGAGACGCAAATTCATACTCTGTGTTTCCTTCAGCATTTGTGGTCATCTAATAAATTGGCTCTTCATATACCAGTTAGAGTGGCATTAGTTGGAATGCCTATATATATGATATAGAAACATTATATACATATATATATCAATAATCCCAGTTGCAAGATAAATTATTGCAATTAATCTTTCTGATATATCTTCAGAATGCTAAGAATAGAAAACACCTTTCTGCCAAAAATATGAGCTAGGTAGAAACCCTGAAAGAAGAGTGGGAATGGGATGGAAGCTCTGCTGTCGACTTTGATACCCAGAAGTTTTCTGAGTGAGGAACCTATTTTTAAATATATCCTTCTTCCTTTCTCTTCTTTTATATCTTTAAATTTTTATTATATTTTTTCTAGACTTGCTCTTAGCAAACAAATGATGGATTCAAAAAAAAATGGATAAGAAAACAAGGAGTAGGTATGTATGCACTCTGGGATTTAAGAAATTTGAATTATAATTCCAAATTTGTCCCTAGCTAACACGATTTTATTTATATTATTTACCCTCAGAGATTCATTGTTTCTCCATCTTTTGATAAAAGAGTCAGACCTACATGAAGGGCTTTCTGTGCTACAAGAGATATGTGTAAGTCTCTTGGAATATAATAACAAAAATACAGGAATCTCAACTCTCATAGAACCTATATCTGGATGGGGAACCGAATGAAGAAACACATTTTTTTCAGGGTTATATTAAGTAGAACTAGTTTTATACTTGTTCAACAAAGAACTACTGAAGACCTATGATGTGCCATCAAAAAGAGCTCACAATATACCATAGACAGGTTACAGTTAAGAAAATGATTTCCTTAAAATGTATTAAGACCTAAAAGCATGAGAACAGCTCTCCCCTCTGATGCAGGAATGACTCATAAAGGCACAACTAGTTTTATTGGTGGATCAACAAAAAGATTCTCAGAAGAGACATTTCAGTGTGAATTATGTGTTTACCAGAAGAGAAAGGCGAGGGAAAGTCATGTACAAAGGGGCGGAGGAGCTTAGAAAAACTTTCAGAATACGTTTCAGAATACGTGTGAAGTGGGGTACAGCCAGATAAAGGGCAGAAGGAAGATTGGACATGTTGTCTTAAGAAAATAATCAAAATGGGTGATTTACTTGCATGTCCTTCTAAGAGTGGATCAGATTTTTATAGTTTATGTAGCTAAAACATTTGTAATGCGATCACTAATAATATACAACAGAAAGAACCAGACTTGAGAGAGAAGCTGATGGCGTATTGGGGCAACACAACAACAGAAAACTATTTCAAGAAATCCAAGGGTTACGCAGGAATGTAATGGCAGCTGGAGTCTGGATCTTCCCAGTTTTGGGGTAAAACAACATAGAAGATAAGAACAATCACAAGTCACCCACTCAAAATAAATCTACAATAAAATTGGATGCAAAATACTAAATTGCATGCAACTCCAGTCCAAGGTTCCTAAATTAAGCAAAACATAAAAATAAACAAATAAACAATAACAACGATCCCTGAGACAAGGGATTGATACAGAGAAAAAGAGGATGGGTATGTTCACCAGACACCAGATCCGCTGGTGCTATGATCTTGAACCTCCCGGCCTCCAAAACTTGAGAAATAAATGTTCTTTAAGACACCCAGTCCATGACATTTTTGCTATAGCAGCCTAAGTGGATTAAGACAGTTACTCGGGTGGTGGAAGGAGCTCTCTGAGTCTCTTTTATAAGGGCACTAAATCCCGTTCATGAGGATTCCACCCTCATGACCTAATCACCTCTCAGAGGCTCTTTTTCCAATTAGCATCATATTGGAGATTAGGTTTCAACATATGAATTTTGAGGGGACACAAATATTCAGTCTACAGCAGGAACCACAAGTACATAAACCCCAAAAGTAAAGCTATTATACAAAAAGAGAACATTTAAAAAAGGAAGGAAAACTTTCTTAACTAATAAAGAAACTACAGCAGAAAAAAAATAGTGCCACAATATACATGAAAATTACAACAAAATATAACATGGATTTTTTTTTAATTGCTGAAAAAAATGCTGATGTAAATATATATAAGAAGAAATGCAAGATTTGGGAAAGTTGCTGGCTGGACAGTAGGAGGATATGGTCAAACAATTAAGAGGAGGGAATGGGAGAAGGAATAACTTGGGAAGAAAAATAAGGAAATACAAAATGTTAAAAAAGACTATAAGGTGCACTCAGATTAATAGACACCATTGAAAATGCATCAAAAGTTAAAGAGAATAAAATTAAGGGAAAAATAAGAAAATGGAAGTGAAATGATAAAGCAAATATTTAGAATGAAAGTGATTGATATAATAGAAGGCCAAAAGAGATCTAATGTGCATAATGGAGTCATTGAAGAAAACACTAAAATAATGGAATAGAAAGAAACATTTTTACTGATAAAGAAAACTATTTTGAAATAAAAGAATACTTGGATTCACGTAGAAAAAGAGCATCACACATTCCAGTAAAAATTGACCCAATAAACTCAAACACAGAAACATCCTAATAAACTTATTTTCTTTAAAATATAATGAAATGATACTTCAGGCTGATACAGAATGCATGCCTTGCAAAGAAAGGACATTTGGGCTTATATCCAATTCCCCCAAAACCTAAAAGATTGAATCAAAATGTACAAAATACTTAAAAAAATATAAGCCAAGAATTCTTATATCAAACTAAATCTTCAAATATAAAATCTGTAGACCAAGGTTCTGAACACAAGAAACTAGGGGAATATGTTTCATATCATGATACTGGATGAAACAACTGAAAAATAAAATTCAACCCATAAGACATTATAAGGTAATCTTAAAAGACATTACAAGGTGAACTTAACCATTAAGAACATTTTCCTTTACATCTGAGGTAAATCAAAGATAGGCATAAGAGTGTCCAAATGGAATATAAAAGCTATATGCTATGACAACATAAAAATAATACAACTAACAAAAATGCTAGAAGAAAGGTCAGAGAAGGTAAAAAAAAGAATAATAACCTTGTTTTTTGCCTAATGTTTAAGAGCTAACAACCAAGGAAAAGTCTAGAAATATTTAAGATTACATTTTATTGTTTAATTGGGTTGCGAAGAAGAAGAAGGAATGGAAAACAAAAGCAAACATAACTGAAGACAGTAGAAGAAAAAAGTCATGTGTTAGAAAACAAAACACAACCCAGAAAAGTAGACAAAACTAAATTAAATAAACCTGGGTTTCAAAAAATAAATAAGTAACAGACATTTTTAGATAAATCGAGCATAAAGGGGAGAAAGCACAAATACGTAAAATAAGAAATAAGGCATAAGTAACTTAAAATTGGTTTAAAGAGAATCTATTTTACATAACTTCTTGTCAATTGAATTTGAGCAATGGGTGAAATGGATACCTTTTGAGGAAAATACAACTTACCAAACTGACTTCAGAAGACATGGAAAGTTTAAACAGGCCATTTTTCTGTAGAAGAAATGGAGAAAATTTTACAAGACTTACCTTCCACCATCACCAAAAATCACTACGACCTGCTTTTACCATGACACAATCAGTTTATTCTAGCAATGAACAGCTGTTCAGTTTTTAGGGAATGCATTATTATAATTTATCATATCAAAGATCTAAGACTATCAATCCCAACCAGTTCAATAGATGCTAAGGACACAATGTCTGTGTTCTCTTTCTATCTCCTCAGACATCATTTGAACATTTCTGAGCTCCTGACTTCCTCTCAGTGTGCTTTCAACAGCCAGGAATTACTTTGACCTCCACAGGGCTGTCTTGGGCTACTAGAGTCACTCTGCATAGATACACAGAGAACTGAAAACACCTGTGAGTTCATACTCCCCTCCTCAACCATGACGCCTGTGACCACCAGCCAATGATTGTAAAGTTTGGTAATATAAAGTCAGTTTCTTACTCGAGACTGGGACAACTCTGAGATATATTTACATTGCAGTTATCCTGCAGGACATGGCTAAAGACTGCCTTCTGTAGGACTACTGCCTGCAATTACACTCTGGCTCACTCCTTCCCCTTCTCTGCCCTGTTTCCCCCACTCCTTTACCAGTCTCACCAGGGAGCAGTTCCTGAATAAATGACTTGCACATATGTACTGTTCTTTAGGTCAACCTCTGGGGAACTCGATCAAGTCAGATGCTGAAAGTGCATTCAACATTTCTTGCTTGATTTTTTTTTAGGCCAAATAGAAACAAAAGGAAAATATCTTCTCATTAAAAAATATCACTATCAGTGAAAAAGCCAGCATCATACCTCATGGGAAACAGAAAAGCCACTGCTGCTAAAGGCAGGCATTAGACAATGATATGCATTATCATTGATATTATTTAATAGTGTACTGGAAGTATTAGCCAATAGCATTATACAAAAGAACAAAATTGGTGACAAACAAATTGGAAAAGAGAATATAAAACAGCTACTATTCACAGATATTCTCACTGATCTGAAAAGCTCAATATAATCAACTGAAAACCTTCTGCAAACAGCAATGTAATTGCTATAATAAATCTGCAATGAAGTAAAAAAACCTTTGCAAACAATATGGCTTCTCTCTCACTTACCAACTTTACATTTCCCTGTATGGCCCCGGAAGATGACACTGTGTAGAAATCAGCAGCATTATATAATACAAAAAAGTACTTAGAAAAATAAATATACCAATAAAAGATCAAATGGAAAATAACTAGGCAAGGCAAGCAGGAAGAATCCTGAAAATAATGAAGCTTTGAAGGTGGAGCAGACTTACCAGGTACTCAAACACCAAGAGTCCTCAACAATTCTGACAGTGCGCTGGGGATGTAGGAGTAAGCAGAGAGACTAAAGAAACCGAACAGAAAACTCAGGAATGGGCACAGGAACACACAGCAGTGCAACATACAGTAAGGGAGGATATCAAATTAGCAGAGTGCAGATGGAAATTTTGTAAGTAGTGCAGGGAAAGCAAGTGATCCTTTGGGGAAAGCAAGTTAAATTGTTCTCATATCTCAGTCTGTGAATAGGATAAACTTCAAATGGGTCAAAATTTTAAATGTTATAAAGTGAAACCACACAATACCAAAAGAAGTTAAAGTGGATTTTTTACTACCTGAATGCAAGAAAAATTCAACTGCATTTTTTAAAAGTTCAGCAATGGTAAAGAAGGAAGAAAGATAACACAATAAATCATCTGAAATCAAGTGGAAAATGGCAAAATATTTGAAAAAAATTGATAGAGGATAAATCCTTCTACTAAATAGACAGTTCCCAGAAATTTAGAAGTAAACACTATCAGGGTAGAAAAGGATCCAAAGTGAAGACTCACAAAAATAGCATCAAATATCAAATGGCCCTTAAACATGTGGAAAGATGGCTAAATTTAATAATAAAAATATTACTAAAATAATTTCTTAACTGTCAGACTGACGAAATTCCAAAAATGTACGATATACTTTGTAACAGTGGTATGAAAATACAGGCATGGCCCTACATTGTTAGTGGGAAAGTGACATGGACAGTAAAATGTATAATTAAAAATAAATTTTAAATTAAAAAAAAGAAAGAAGGCATGGCTCTTCCACATACTGTGTTATTTAAAGAGATGGCTTAACCTCTGAGCTTTGGTTTCCTCACATGTAAAAGGAACATAGTGGAAATGACCATTCTAGATTATTGCGAAATTCAAATGTAGGAATCATATTGTAACATGTAAAACTCTCGTCAAAGGGCATTATTATTTTTAAGTGATTTATTTGAAGTTATAGAACTTGTTTTTGAATTAGACCAGATTCTAGATCTCTGCTCCAAGTACAGTTCCTTTATCCCATGTGGCTGTCCTTCCTTGGGACTGCAAAGTGATGCACAGTGGATCCACTCTATCCTCCACCAATTTTATTTAAGGATGTTATTGGGTTGGATAAAGAGAATGGGGAAGAAATAAGGTCCCCCAAACAGACCACCTCCTGTAACGGCTTTTATCTCATTTGCTTACATTTCCAGCTGACTAAAGACATTTAGAAGCTATTTCCCAGGAGCAGAGTGTCTCAAAGTCTGTTCCCTGGAGTATTTGCAGCATAATCAGCTGGGGGCTGTTTATAAAAAATGTGCACATTCTTAGGCTCAACCTCAGATGTAGCAATAGACTGTGGTGATAGGGGAGATGATAGCACATTAAAAAACACAGGAATAGAAGAGAATTTTGTTGGAGTAAATACTAAGTTCCATGAGGCCAGAGATTATGTTTTTTGAGCTCATTATAGTATCACAAGGCTGAACACAATTTCTGGAGAAGTGGAGGCTCTCATTAAATGTTGGATAAATAAATAACTGAATTAGTATCTGTGCTACAAACTGCAGAGTTAGCAGAGGAGAAAATATTAGTCATTGTCCACAAGTTTTAGCAGAATTAGTCTGTTTCTCAAGGCCAAGGGCCAAGGAGCTGCTTTGAATGACAAAATTAAGAAAATGAAATCCAGTAATTTGCACTGTGACCCTAAAGGGTTGGCAGTATATGCACACAGATGTATGTTCAGGTGCATAGGTGTGGCTCTAGAGCACAGATATAGCTCTAAAATTTACAATCTGATAAATTCACATAGAATCAAAAACTATTCATGTATGTACCTTTGAACCCTACATTTGCTAGTTCCAGAAAAGGTGTGGCATAGTTCAAGTTGAGTATATTCTGGTAGTCTGAAAACACCTAAGTTTTGAGCTCTACTTTTGGTTAAAATGTATCTGTCTATCTATTCTACATTTTCACAATTGTCTTACTGGCTTTATTCTGTTATGATGAGGTCTATATATGCATGTCACAAAAACATAGCAACACTAACTGCATAGACACTTCAAAATACATGCATGAAGTGGACTTCCACTTCTGGAAAATACTTCTATTAAGTACCACTAAAATCCTTAGTTCTTTACACATAAATCCAACATATGAAGATACTGCAAGTTGGAGGAGAGAAAATACAATGTCTCGGGACTTCAGAACATAGGAAACAACACAGTGGTTTTAAATGGAAATAATTCATCATGCAAAGAGACAGGAAGATCTCAAATTGAATGAAAAAGGGATCATTACCAGATGCCAACATCAAGAGGATACAGATGTTGGAATTATCTAACAAAGATTGTAAGACATCCATCATAAAATTTCTTCAATGAACAATTATGAGGATGCTAAGAAATAAAGTAAAAGAAAATACACAGCAAGGAAATAGAAAGTCTTAGCAAATAAATAGAAAATATAAAGAAGAACCAAATGGAAGTTTTAGAGCTAAAAACATGAAACTACTGTGTAAAACAGATGAACTCAACAAGAAAATTCAGAGGTAAGAGAGATCAATGAGGGAATTTGAAGACAGAATGATAGAAATTACTCAATCTGGACAACAGACAGGAAATAGACTAAAAAATAAATAAGCACACTATCAGCGATGTGGGTGACAAAAGTCCTAACAATTTTGTCATTGGATTCCCAGAAGACTAAGTGAAACAGACACCATATTTAAATAAATAATGGCTGAAACCTCCCTAAATTTAGTAAAATTATAGCTCTAGTATGAAAGTTAAAAGACAAAGTATTAAAAATAGCTATAATAAAATAATGTGCTAATGAATACACATGTAAAAAGATTTAAATAGTAACATAAAAATATAAAATGTGTGTTGTGAGGGAGAATAGGAATGTAGAGCTTTTGTATGTGTTTGAACTTACATTGTTATCAGTTTAAAATAGATTGTCATAACTCTAAGGTATTTTATGTAAGCCTCATGGTAACCACAAAGCAAAACCTATAACAGCTGCACAAAAAATAAAGGAAAAGTAATCAAAGCATATCACTAGAGAAAATCATTAAGTCACAAAGGAAGAAAGAAAAGGAAACATAAAGGGACAAAGTAATTACAAAATAGATAGAAAACAACTACCAAAATATCAACAGTGAGTTTGTATCTATCAATAATTACTTTAAATGTAAATGGACTAAAATCTCTAACCAAAAGACATTGACTGGCTGCATGGGTAAAAAGAAAAAAAGGAAGACCTAATGATATGCTGTCTAAAGAAGACTCACTTCAACTTTAGGGACATGCATAGGCAGTGAAGAGATGGGAAAAGATATCATTTCCCATGATAACAGAAACCAAAAGAAAGCAGGGATAGTAAACTTATTTCAGGCAAAATAAACTTTAAATCAAAGACTGTAATAAGGACAAAGGCCATTATATAATGATAAATGAGTTGATATATCAAGAAGACATTAACATCTGTAAGTATTTATATACTTAACATGGGATCACATAAATATATAAAGCAAATATTAACAGATCTTCAGAAATAGAAATAAAATAGTAGAGAACTTTAATACCCTACTTTCAACAATGGATAGATTGTCCAGACAGCAAATCAATAAGGAAATATTGGACTTAAATTACATGTTACACAAGATGGACTTATATGATTATATAGATTTATACAGGAGAAAAGTTGATGAAATTCAACAACCATTTATGGTAAAACTCTCAATAAAACTATAAATAGAATGAATTTTTGCAACTTGATGAAGAACATCTACAAAATGTCTGCAGCTAACATACTTAATGGTAAATCCTTAAATGATTTCCCCGTAAGATTTCAAAGTTGGAGAGTATAAGTGTGACAGAAACTGTATTCACTTCTTCACTTCTATTCAACATATTACTGAAAATAGGTATAAATTAAATAGAACATGTACCTATCTTGTGTATTGTAAACTACACAATGCTGATAAAATAAATCAGAGTCCTGAAGAATAGAGAGAAATGTATATCAGGATTTATTTACAAGACACAAAATAGAAAAATCAATAAACAAGTTGAGTGCAATTTCTATCAAAATTCCAGAAGGACTTTGATGTAAATAGACAAAAGTGTCCTGAAATTTATCTGAAAAGAGAAAGGATTTCAATAGCTAAAAAATTCTAATAAAGAAGAAAAAAACTGGGAGGAATCACTATTATTTTAAGACATTGTGTAGCTACATATATCTGTCTCTGTGCTATAAGAAGAGAGACAGACACACAAAATAATGGAACAAAATAGACTATCTAGAAATAGATGCACACAACTAGCCCAGTTGATTTTTTAAAATGTTGTAAAGCCAAGTATTTGTAAAAGATTGACATTCAACAAATGGTGGTAGGGCAATTGGACATTCATAGACATACAACTGAGCTTCACATCTGTTACAAAAAGCAACTCAATTAAGCATACTTTGCAGTGTATTTTATTTATAAAATTTATAAAAATAAATAAAATTGTAGTTTTATGTATATTTTTTCTAGTTTTAACCTTTATGTTTATGGTGGACAGAATAATGACTTACTATATGTATATTTTACAAAATGATTACTACACTAAGTTTAGTTACTATTCCATCACCTCACTAATTTTTTTCTTGTGATAAGAACTTTTAAAATCTACTCTCTTAACAACTTTCAAATATACAGTACATTGTTAACTATAGTCATCATGCTGTACATTATATTACCAGAACTTGGTATTTTAAGTAGAAGTTCATACCTGTTAAATGCCTTCACTCATTTCTTCCACCCTACCAGCCCCAGGCCCTCCTTTACTGGCAGCCACTAGCCATATTTTTGTTTCTATGAGTTTGGGTTTTTTAGAGTCTATATATCAGTAAGATCATACCGTATTTGGGTTTCTCTGTCTGACTTATTTTACTTAGCATAATACCCGCAAGGTCCATCCATGTCATAGCACATGGCAAGGTTTCCTTCTTTTTTATGGCTGAATAATATTTCAGTGTATGTGTTTGTACACATATGCATATATGCATATATACATACATATATACATATCACATTTCCTTTATCCATATATCCATTAATAGACACTAGGATATTTCTATGCCTTGACTATTGTAAGTAATACTGCAGTGAACACAGGGGTGAAGATATTTCTTAGAGAAGTGATTTAATTTCCTTCAGATATATACTCAGAAGTGGAGTTGCTGACTCACATGGTCAGTTTTTACTTTTTGAGGAATTTCCATACTGTTTTCCATACTGGCTGCACTCATTGCATTCCCACCAACATCATTCAAAGGTTCCCTTTTCTCCAATCATTATTAACACTTGCTATCTCTTGCCTGTTTAAATATAGCCCTTCTAATAGGTATGAGGTGATATCTCATAGTGGTTTTGATGTACATTTTCCTGATAGTTAATGATGTGGAGTGACTTTTCAATGTATCTGTTGGCCATTTTTAAAGGGGATTATTTGGTTTTCAGCTGTTGAGTTATATGAGTTCCTTATAACGTTTGGATATTAACTCTTTGCAAATGTGTGGCTTGCAAAATTTTTTTCCAATTTTCTATGTAACTTTCTTATTTTGTTAATTATTTATTTTTTCTGTGTATAACAGACTTTTTATTTTGATGTAGTCCTTATTTATTTTTTATTTTGTTGGTTGTGCATTTTGCATTTTTGCATCATAACCTAAAAATCATTGCTAAGACTGAGGTCAATATTTTTTCCCTATATTTCTTTCTAGGACTTTTTATGTTTTCAGGTATTAAACTTAAACCTTTAATCCAATTTTAATGTGTTTTTCTGTGTAGTGTAATATAGGAGTACAATTTCATTCTTTTGCATCTGGTTGTCCAATTTTTCCAACACCATTTGTTGAAGAGACCATCCTCTTCATCTTCTGTGTTCTTGACTCCTCTGTTGAAAATCTATTGACCATATATTCATGAGTTTATTTCTGAACTTTCTATTCTATTCTACTGACCTAGTGTTTGCTTTTTTAAGCCTATATCATATTATATTGATTACTATAGATTTATAATAGAGTTTAAAATCAGGAAGATGATCCTTCCAGGTTTATTCTTCTTTCTTAAGATTGCTTTGGTTATTTGGGGTCTTTTGTAGTTCAAATGAGTTTGGGAGTATTCCCTCTTACTCAATTTTTTGGAAGAGTTTGAGAATGAAGGACATGAATTCTTCTTTAAATGTTTGGTAAAATTTACCAATGAAACCATCAGGTCCTACATTTTCTGTGTTGGGATGTTTTTGATTACTGATTCAATCTCCTACTCATTATTATTCTGTTTGAACTTTCTATTTCTTCGTGATTCACTACTCTTGGTAGATTGCACATTTCTTGGAATTTATCCATTTCTTCTAGGTTGTCCAGTTTGCTGGCATATAGTTGTTCATAGTAGTCTCTTTTGATCCCTTGCATTTGTGTGGCATTAGTTGTAATGTCTTCTCTTTCATTTATGATTTTATTTATTTAGTTCCTCTTTCTAGCTAAAGGTTTGTTAACTTTATTTTTTTAAAGAACCATCTCTTAGTTTTGTTAATCATTTCTAGTGTTTTCCTGTTTTCTATTTCATTTATTTCTGTTCTAATCTGTATTATTTCTTTCTGCAAACTTTGAGCTTAGTTTGTTCTTCTTTTCCTAGTTCCTGAACTTGTAAAAGGATTCTCATAACTTATAAGTAAAAAAAAGCAAATAATTCAATTATAAAATGCACAAAAGGCATGGATAGATACTTTACTGAGGCAGAAATACATATGTTAAATAAACACACAGAAAGATGTTCAGCATCATTAATCATTGGGGCAAGCAAATTGAAACCACAGTACATTCTTAACAGAATAGCTAAAATAAATAGATAGTGACAATATCAAACAGTTGTGAGAACATATATAAATTGGATCTCTCATTTATTGCTTGTGAAAATGTATAATTATATAGCTACTCTAAAAAAATCGGCATTTTCTTTAAAGAAAAAACACAAAAACTAAACATACATTTATCATATGACCTAGTAACAACACTACTAGATATTTATCCCAGAGAAATTAAAATTCATGTTCATATAAAAACCTGTACACAAAAGTTTAAAGCAGCTTTATTAGTAGTAGCTAAAACCTGGAAACAAGAAAAATATCCCCAGTGGTTGAATGGATATTCCAGGTATATTTATGTCATGGACTATCACTCAGCAATCAAAAGAAAAAACTTGATACGATACATGCAACAACTAGGTTTGCTCTCAAAGACATAACACTAATTGTAAAAAAGGAAATCTCAAAAGATCACATACTCCATGAATTCTTTTATAGAACATTCTTGAAATAACATTATAGAGATGAAAGAGTTTACTGATTGCTAGGGTTTAGGGATCTAAGGATGGTAGGATTCTAAGATCACCTACATTGATGGCTGCACAACACTTTGAATATACTGAAAATCAGTGGACTATATATATTAAATAGGTGAATTTTATATTATGAGAGTATTTCTCAATTGAGCTGTAAAAAGAAAATGTACTATCATTTGCAGGATATAAACTACTATTTATAATTACTTGTCTAGTTGAACATGTTTTGTTTAGAAGTCATGACATTTGAAATTTATATTGAAATTAAAATGTGGTAAGGAACAATGTCCATAACTGAACATTCCATGATGAACATTATGTCTTTTTGGTTCAAAAAATCATCTAGTAAATTGATATTAGGGGATAATTTTTACAAATCAATGTAACTATTATGGGTAATTGAGTGAAGGGTACACTATCTTAGCAACCTCTGTGAAGTTATATTTAATTCAGAGTCAAAAGTTTTAAAAAGTACCTATAAAGCAGAAGTTGATTAAACTAAAAAAAATAAATGGGCAAGTCTACCATGTAGTTATTGGTGGTAATACCTCATTTCAGTAAGTAATAAAGTATCTAAAAATAAATCATAACAATATAAGAACTTTGAACTGCCTTGGTTTAATTGATGTTTACAGAACACTACACCCAACAACTGCAGAATATACAATTTCAATTGTACATGGAACATGCACCAAGAGAGACCATATGTTGGGCCTTAAATTATGTCTTAAAATTTTAAAATATTGAAAACTTACAGAATGTGTTCTCAGGTTAATAGTTGACTACTGTTTTGGTATTTTTTCTATATGTAGAAAAGTTTTAATCAAAATTAGTTAGAAAAGGATTTATATTCTTGTGTGTGTGTGTGTATACACACATAGAAAAATATATTTTAGGATTTTACCATTCACACTTTTGGTGTATAGTCTTTAAATTGTCAATATACCAAATCTGCTTTGCATTTCACTTGACTGTACTCTATGTAAGAAGAAGAAACTCCTGTCCTGTTTTTTTCTGAAAAACGGTTAAGATATCATGAACTTCAAGTCAAATAATAAAGACTTTCTTCTTAAATGTTTTCTTCCTTTGGAAACACTTTTTTTTTTTCGTAGAAGACCTCTGAAGTGAACTATAGTGTCTATCAATTTGAAAATTATCTGTTACAAATTAAAAACAGCTGATTGATAAGATTTTCTAAAAACCACAGTTGTTTCTGGTTGACTATTTTCTTGTATGGAAGCCACATCAGTGGATGAAGAATAACTGAAACAGGGATTTAACAATTGAATCGCCCTATTTTTTCCTTTAATCATCAGTTTACCAAGGAAATATATCAGGGTCATGTTTTCCATTGTGTCACCATCTAACCATGTGTGGAGAAGTCCTTGGCACCTCTAAACTGTGGTTGCCCCAGAAAATCTTACCAAGAAAAACCCACCTGCAGCCAGAAGTGCAGGAACCATTTCCAGACCTTACATAGAAGAAGGGTCTTCACTGAAGCACAGAGGACAGCCCCTGGGGGGTCTCCACCTTTGGTGTGGGCACACAGCCTTCACTGTAGAGCTCCAGGGAGTCTAGGGGAGGCAAACCAGACAGTGAACCAAAAACTTCCACAATTTTTTAAGGGAGAAACTATAGCTATCCAATGCATTTTTTTTTTAAAGCAAAACCTAAAGAAATCCAGCATCAATGGCATGGAACCAGCTTCTGAATTGAGGCTTGAGAATCATTGTGATTTGCATTCATGTAAACACCTACATTTTTTTTTGTTAACTGAACTGATTTAACTGCTAATTAAAACTAGTTAGTAAGCACAATGCAAAATTAATTAAACCATTTAGTAGATAGATTCAAATCAGGCAAAGCAATATATTGGACACTACAAAAGAGAGTGTAGCTGTTACTTGTCAACAGGCAGAACAGTTTTTAGGGTAAGTGCCTTCTCCAGGGAGCAATGAAGGCATAAAAATCATCCTGTTGATTAAATGATATTTTATTAAATAAATGTGCTAGAATTCAGCTTATCCTTCACATGGAAAAACTAGAGCCTCATAGTTATTTGATAGTCACTAAGAAAATTTTTGCAATGGGTAGAGTATTTGTGGTGAAATTTGTCATTTTTCAGATTCTTTGAAGTAAAACTTAAAGTTACATGATGCAGGAATATTGCTTCTCTCACCTAAAGAAAGATGTCATCCGCACTTTCAGTCCTCAGCATTTCAGTTCCAAACAGTCTTTTATCTAATAATAGCCTTCTGTTTAAGAGGTGACTACTTCCTTTGTCAATAAATACATCATTTTGGCACTTTGGACACTTTTTATTTTCTTAACTTAGTTTCATCTGACCCTGGATTATTTTCTTCTCTGAGTAGCTTCCTGCAAAGCATATGGGATATCAGTAAAGTCAAAAGTGAACACTTTGCCCTTAATGCTCAAAACTATGAAGAGGGAAGAAATTTCATTTATCTTTTTTATTCCCATGAATGCTGGTGATTGTATCTATAGACATTCCTTGCATGTCACACTCTGTCACCTTCTGTCACATCACATACTCAGGGTAAATACACCTCAGTGTTCTGGGAAGCCATCTACTGATGTGGGCACCGTTTGTGTTCAGGACTGAGATCATCACATACTGGCTGAACTGCTGAGCTGACATATGTTACGTTACCATACATTCTCCGAAGAGAGAATGCACACACCATGCATGTGCACACACACACACACACACACACACACACACACACGCATCATTTTTCTGTTTTGAGTGCCATGACTAACATACTTCATATGATCAAAAACATTTTATGACTATTTTTTAAAAATAATACTGAATAGGGTTTACCATAACCAAAACAAAATGACCTTTTTAAGATAGGTTAATCTGGATTTAAGTTCAACAGTTTCTGTTTTGTACACTTCTGATAGAATCTCTTGGATCAGTCAAAGAAGCTTCTAAATACACTTCCTTAAAACTGGAGTTGAAACAGGCAGATTACAAAGAAACTATGGGAAAAGAACCAGACTCACTGTGATCAACGTCATAAATGCTGAAAGAAGGAATTCCGAATCTACAACTAAAATGAGTTTATCAAGAACCAGCTCATTTCTATAAATGAAACCTTATATGTGGTTTCCCTTAGTCAGAGAAGAAAATACTGTTTGAAAAGTCACAACTTAACCATCAGCAGATTGCCTTGCTGTGGGAACTATTGGCCACGGGATCTTGCACTCTGTGTGTGGTTCCCTCCAGACCATGAGATGGATTTGAGCCTTTCAACTATCCAAAAATAAACCTTAGCTTTGATGTTTATCCCATATCTTCTGTGATACAGGTACCTTGGCTTTTGCCTAGTTTGATTTATATCAGAGTAACCTACAGGAATGTAGAGTAACTTTCATTCCACATGTATAGTATCTCCTAATTCTGAAATTTTGATTGGAGTTGGGTACAGGGAAGGAGGGCACAATATATCAAATTTGAATCTGAGCTACCCAGACATGTACTTCTATTAGATCCCTCCAAATTATATATATACTTATATATTTATATATAAATATATATACACACAAAGCACATCGCTGAGGGTACAAAGCCCAAAGGCTATAATCTCCTTAAATATGCTTTGAAACTATAACGTATGCAGAGAGGCAAGCCTGCTCCCTTTTCTGTCGTAAGAAAGTATGAAGTGTTAAGTCAGGTTTTCCACAATAACCCTAATGAAAACTGACCTAAAATCATATCCTCAAAGAAAGTGAGCAATTGGAAAGTTTTAAGTTTTCTCATTTTATGTTTCAAGGAGCACCCTTCTGTACCTGTGCCAGGTGATCATCTCAGTGGTTCCATCCTAAACGTGCTCAGTCAGTTATTATCTGCTCTTGCCCTTTAAAACAATTTATGCATCCAAGGACCAGGATTCAGAGCTGAGAGATAATGACCACATTGATGGGACACGTGACTGGATTAACAGACTATGACTGAAGTTAACTTCCTACATCCAGAGCAGAATTTTTTTCAGTGGTGTGAAAGTTATTTGTCTTCTGCAAGGGGCAGAAAACTAACTCGAACTCCACCTTAAGGAAAAAAAAAAATGCAGTGCTTCGGTTCACCAACTACAAACAACAGAAACTGCATATCCTTTAGGTCCTGCTGGACATAAGCACATGCTTATTTCCTGTCCCTTCTCTTTTTCCCTCTCTCCTTTTCCTGTCTCTCGCCAGCTCTTCCCCTTTCCTTTCCTCTTTTTCAATTATGATCTCTTCTACAGTCCAAGGGTTACAAGCTCCTCAGGGGCCATAATCTCCAAAAGAAGGACCTCTCTCTCCAGGCATCAGTGTCAATTCTCTTATGGGCCTTAGGATCAAGAATCAAAGATGGGCAATGGTGAGGATGACAGGGCCCTGGACTGACAGGTCAGCTCACTGCCAGACAGCAGGGCAAGTTCTCAAGTCATAAGCAAAGGTCTGATACCAGATGAAGAGGAAGGGATGCCAAGCAAGAATAAAACAACAGATGTCCATGGTACAGGGATTTTGATAACCAAGGAATCAGAGCATTAAAGACATAAAGAATTTGAAGTTTCAATGCAGGGAACATAAAGTAAGAGAAAGAGTTTTTGTGGAACTTTGAGTCTGATTTTCTGCTGTTTACTATGAAAACAAAACTTTGTCCTCTCTGGGTCTTCATTTCCTTAGGTTGTAAATAGTGACTTCAATAATATTGAGGTAAGCCCTTGGCTGCTGCTCTGTTCACACTGCCTGTTCATACTCTGTTCACACGCTTGCACTTCTTACAATCAAAACTTTAATGGCAATGGAGGCTCAGCATTGAAAATGTTAAGATATATTGAAAGCTCAGTCTTCAACTCTCTCTCTGAGTCTTTGGAAAGCATCAGCAGACCCCAGAATGACTGCTGCACTCACCCTTTCACTAAAGCATTTTACCTTAGGCTTATAAAACACACACACACACAAGTGCACAAACACACATGCACACACACACACACACACACACACACAGATTTCATGTTTATAGAAACTTGCAACAGTAGGTTTAGAAAACTTAGGTGAAAAATCATAAAGATTCAGTCATTCTTTTATTTTCCAACACATTTTATTTTAGCCAGTATTATGGGCTAAGTCATGTACCCCCAAAACTCACATGTTGAAGTCCCAGCCCCCAGTATCTCAGAATGTGAATGTATTTGGAGACAGGGTCTGTAAAGAGGTGATTAAGGTTAAATGAGGTCATTAGGGAGAGTCCTAATCCAGTAAGACTGGTGTCCTCTTAAGAAGGGATTAAGACACAGACACACACAGAGGCAAGACCATGTGAGGACCTAGGGAGAAGGTGGCATCTACAAGCCAAGGAGAGAGGACTCAGAAGAAACCAGAATTGCCAATGCTTTTATCTCAAACTTGCAGCCTTTCAGAACTGTGAGAAAATAAATTTCTGTTTTTTAAGGCACCCAGTCTATGGTAGTCACTTCAGCTCTAACAAACCAAGATAGCCCGTAACTAAAACAATGGAGAACTATTGTCAAGCTTAGAAAAATTGATTGCAATGCAGGTCACACGCTTCATTTTTGGTACTTTGGATAAATAGCTGTTTATTCCGTTACAAAATAGGAAAGTGGTTTAAGTCATATAAGGTGAGTATCTACATGAAATGATCCCCAGAAACTGCCACATCTCAAGCAATGCAGAATAAACTCATCAAGTCAATCTTGTCTTAGTTTCTCATTAGTGACGTGCTTTAGTTGTATTTATATCTAGCTAATGAAATTCCTCCTACTCTAATTGGTATGATTCACCCAAAGAAGGCGTTGGGGCTGCATATTCTTTGGATGAATCCTAGTAAGTGTTGGATAAACACCCAAATCCATAAGCATAAAACCCTACCACACAATGATGTGGAGAATGAAAATGAAAACATTATTTTACCTTGAGTAATAGTTTCCTTTTATTATTCTTTTCTTTTCCCTTATTGGTAGCTCTTTGTTCTTTTTACATGTAAAAAGTCAGATCATTTCATGATTTCATCCAAAGTACCCTTCATTCTTATAGACTAGTGAACAATTCTTATATTTTACTACTTCCTTCTAAGATAATTTGATCTTCCTACTTCTTAATCTCATGGAAATGTGTTTCTAGCAAAAAATTCTCTATGGTGATTCAGAAAAACTAACATGGCACTATTACAGTTTTTGTCTACAGCCAACAGAAAAAAGGGATTGCAATATGGAATCGAAATATAAACATTTCTATTCTAGATGATGAATGTATTAGTAATATATTATTTTCCATAACAAAGGCAGTTTATATAGGAGGGGAAATCAACTTGAAAGACTTCAAATGCCTTATTAAAGTTCTTGTAATTAAAAGCATTAAAAAATGATGTTTGGAGAAGTTCCAGTTCTAACAAGTCAGAAAGAAATTGTGAAGTATTAGCAGCATTAACCACACATACACATACATAGAAACAGCTGGTGAATAAAACACATTTTATTCAGGACCAAAAAAAAAAGAGTGCTTATGGAATTATTTTGAAGGTGGAGATTTTTGAAAATGATATTTTAAACGAATCATACAGTTATATTTATGTGAATATTTCTATCAGGAAAGTTTTAGTCCTGTATAAAATAAGATAAATACAAAAGGGAGATCTGTGCCTAAAGTGAGCATTGCTCATGTAGACAATGGATTTTGTACTGATAAAGGCAGTGAATGAAATCCCAGGAGTGGTGAAAAATAGGATTTGAAGCTGCTTATGATGGCAGGATACAGGCATGACTATATGACAGTTTAAAAATCCAACCAAAATTATATTCACATTTGATGTGCTCAAAGCATTGCTTTCATTTGATTTGATTGGTTTACTTTGGTTTGGTTGAATTTTGTTAATGAAGTCAGTGATTAGGCAGAATTTTATACAAACAAGCCGCTCATTCCTACCTGCTAATTCTGGGCTTCTGCGTTCAGGAACCAAGGTTCAAATGTCTCGCTGTCTTAGGGGAAGAGCAACACCTTCTTTCCCCAGGGGTCTATGTAGCTACTTAGGCAACCAGGGCTGTAAAGCTGGTGGAAAAGAGGGGGTCAGCCTGCCGCACTCCCCTCCAGGGGCCAGGTGCTGGACAAACAGCTTTCAGAGATGACACCAGATTGTCACTGTTCATGTCTCCTAAATCGGTTACCAAACATGATTTAGTCTTAATTGTGGAAAGGAGGATCGGGCCTAAGATCCCCAATTCCCGGTACTAAGAAAGCAAAAGAAAAGTCTGATACTAAGTTTCACCTCTGGGCTCCAGAATACACTGTTAACGCACGATCTGCCTGAATTCCCAAGTTTGGAGTCATAAGAAGGCAAATAATTTTCTCTCTACCCTTCTGAGTTCTTAATTGAGATCCCTGTAATAAAAGACAGATTCACACATATAACATGAACATATATATTAACATGTGTACATGGGAGATATCCAGGGAAAAATAGGTAACTGAAAGAGGCTGCTTGAGAATTCAAGATTAAATATCATCTTTGTAGGAAGAGGGGAGGGGAGAGTCAGGCCTCTACAGGGAGAGTGAGTGATTTTCAGGAAAGATGAGTGGCTCTGGAAAGAACAGGTGGGAGATATGATAATTTTGGGACAAAGATTGTCTGGGTGTTGTGTGAACGTCCACTATTCTGCTGAAAGGGTTCGTATTCCGTCTGAAGGAACTTCTGAGGGGCGATCTATGACAGTGGAGTTCTTTTTGGAGACTGTCGTTAGTCAGAAAAGAGATGTTCAGAGAAAGCCTCTCCCAGCTTTTGCTGTTTTTCAATTGCCTACAACTCAAAATGGCATATTTTGGGGTGGAGTACCCTACTGCCCTTCAGGGCCTGCATGACTAAAGAAGGATCTGTGAGTTCCTTTTATGGATATATGGACTTATTTTATTTTATTAGTTTGATTCATCTTTTGGTCATGTGGAGTATGTATTCAGAGAGTCTTTTCTGATGAAAGGTTACCTAACATTTGTATAGTATTAGTAATTTATGGGCATTACTGATAGTTGCTTACTACATATAAATAGTCTGAAATTTAGAAGACCAAAAATCTCTGGAAATTTAACTACAGTCTTTACTGATTTGGTGGGAAAACTTGACCTAAACTGACACAACACCATTTATGTTCCTTTTTTATCCACTGAATGACAACATTTATACATTTCACTGCAAAAAAGAACATTTGTGTGTGTGTTTTGAAAAACACTTATATTGTTTATCAGGTTAACATTTATCTTAGACATTACAGCTATTTCAGTATATAAATTCACACATGCATATTAAGGAGTTATGTGTACTTAAGAAGTCATCTTTTCTGTTAGCCCAACTTACAGTGTGTTATTACAGGTTATGACCCCAGACTCTAAGCTTTAGTAAAATATGCACAATACTGTAGTAATCCAGGGTTTTGCTTTCAAGGTCGTCCATACCTGGACTGTGAGAGCAACAGCTACCTAGTAGATTTTTCTGCTTCTATTCCTGTCTCCCATGCACAAATCTCTTCTAACAGTCATATTAGTTCCTTTAAAACCGAATAAGGCTCCTTTCTCTCCTGCTCTCAACTCTTCATGAGCAATGAATCTGAAGGTCCTGTCTGTGGACCACAGGACCCTTCCTGAGGTTTCTTCTCTCTCCCTGCAGCATCATGGTTCTTAGTGAGCCAGTCTCACTGGCCCTCTTGCTGTTCCTCACACCATTCCAGCCACATCCTTCTCCCAGGGCATCTGCACTTGCTGATGCCTCTGCTTGGGAAGTTCTCCCCTTGATAGCAAATCGCTTTCTCACTTCACTGGTTCACCACTGAAATTTCATCTCCTTAGACAGCCTTCCCTAATCTGCCTTAAATAAGCTTACCTACCTCCCTTTGGAGCCACCATTTGCTGTATCCTCTTTTCTCTTTCTTTATCACTTGCCACTACCAGTCATCTTTCAGTTTTACATGCTGGTGCAGTTTCTTTTCCTTTTTTTCTTTTTTAGTATTTCATTCTTTTAACTAGGAATGAACTACTTGAGGGCAGGATTCAACTCTATATCCTCAGAACCTAGAATAGTTCCTGGAAAATAGTAGGTATTACATAAATGAATGAATAAATCTACTTGATAATAATTATTTTTTTACTTTTTATATTTACTTCTACATGTTTATATATTTGTTATTTTATTTTTCAATGCTAGTTATTGATTTATTTGTACAGTATGGCACAGAGAATTTTCTAAAAAAAATTAATTCCCTCCTCAAACTCTATTCAGTTCTGTCACATTATCAAAATTGTCACAAAAGCTAGTGAAATCAAAATTAAACCATTACTACTTTGTATTATTTTAATTCAAAGGCATAATGTTTGGATTAGACCTAAAGAACAAAAGTTCTCACTCAAAGGTGTTTTTTTGCAAAGACTTGATTTTTTGGCATTATTTTCTTAAGTTTCTTGTTAATATTCTTAAAAAGTCTAACCTTATGCAATCACTGTCAAGTATTTTGAGCAAGCTATCTTTTATTGTAAATCTACAAATCTATAATAAAATATTATCTTCCCTACCATTGGCCTTGCCAATAGCTGTCATCTGACTTTAATACTGACACACACAGCAGTTCAAAATCCAAAACTTAGATGCATCCTGTCTCACAGAAGTTTCTGTCTTACACCCCTTGATAAAATCTCAGGCAACTTAAACAATAACAAAGCAATAGCAGGTGCTGTACCTAAGAAAAAAGATAGACACATTGCAATAGATAAAACTTCTAGCAAAGCCATTTAAAACATGTTTTGTTTTGTTTTGTTTTGTTTTGTTTTGTTTTGTTTTGTTTTGTTTTTCCATGACAGAATAAGCCAGATGGGGAAATGAGGCTGGAGAAATAAATAATTCACATGTGACAATTGCAGACACTGGTGACTCAACCTTTTTCACTAATGAGTATAAACGCATTGTAAGTCAGGGTTTAGCAAGTGCGTGCATGTCAACAAAAACATCAGAAATAGCCTCTGCTCCTTTGTTCTGCGTTGTAGCTCAGAGCTCTTTGCCAAGAAAATGAGGGTGGGGAGTTTTTCATGATTCCCTTAAAAATACGTAAAACTGAAAGTAAAAAATGGATGACATGACTTGGCTGGCAGTTTACATAGACTAGAGAAGAGATCCAATTATAAAGCTACAATGTGAGTGAAATTAATCACTGCCAAAAGTCTACAGGGATATTTCAGAAATACTCTTCTTTGCCTCGGTTCTGAATTTCCTAGAATGGAGAAAACCTTCCTTAATCTTCATTCTGATTTCCAAATTGGGTCCTACAATATTTGCTCATTGGTGTCTTCTAAACAAAAGACATTTAACAACAGAGACAGTCCCGAGGCTTAAGCCCAGAGGCTATAACACCAGACAAAACAGGGCAGAGCAATCACACAAATAAACCATACCGATTCCCTAAATAGTTCAACTCTTTACTTCAGTGGTATAACCAGCATAGGGAGCATGTTGTGCCCATGAATTAATTCTACTAAGATGAGGAAATGTACAAAAGAAAGAACGAAGAACCTGAGGAAAAGCTTAAGGGGATTCGCCATAGTATCACTCACATGCCTTAAGAGCTTACAGATATCTCTTGTACTCTCACAGCTACATCAGGGATATTTTATCTTTGTTTAGTTCACAATGGACTAGAAAGGAGATTATCAAAGACAAAGATGTCATAAAAGTTCTTTAGGATTTGCTCCATGGCTCAGAGAGCATGTTGGTTGGTATTACCTTAGAATACATAAAAAGAAAGCACGGTCTATAACTGAGGTGGGGGGGATGCCACATGCATTATTTTTGCTCTTTTCTAAATTCTGAAAATCCCAGCAAAATATCACTTTCAAGGTTGAACATATTTTAACCCAGTGATATTAGGAAACAAAAAACAAAAACACAATGTAAAAAAGCAGTATGACCTAAGTAGGTTACATTCAGCAATTTGTATGTTCTCAGCAACAAATTGTGATTAATTTGTCACTCTGCAAATGAAAAGGAAAGTTTTCAGATGCTATCCAGCTATTATGGAGCTTAAACTTGGTTGGAAAAATAAGATTTCATTCATAAAACAACTAGGAAATCATTCGGTCTTGTTTTACATAAATTTACATAAAAATGTTGAATTTTGTATTTTTAAAGAGGTATTTAAGGTTGCTGCTACTGTTCTTTTACAGATTGACTCTTCAAGGTCTAGACTTCTACTATTTTTCCAAATATATCCCCTTCTTTCATATTTTATGTATGTGACTTTTGCGTTCCACAAACTTGGAAACTGTCCCCCTCATTGCTCATGCCCTTTAGTGGAAATTTATCCCTTTTATGTCTAAGGTCTGTCTCAAAAAGCACCCTTTCTTTAATGTCCGTTCAAGTTTCCCCAAATAAATGTGCCATGTTACCCTTTTGTTGCCATTTACAGACATGAACCTCATTTTTCTGACTCTATTTTGTACAATACCGTATATGATAGAGGAGGCTGAATTTGAGAGCAGTTTAAATAGCACATCCCAACACAATACATGTATTGGACTAGTAGGAATTTAAGTCAGTGCAAAGAACCTTACATAGTAACTGGTTTTATGTTTCTTTAAAAGTTGTTCTGACTTGAAGCATTTTTAAAGAACTAAACGGTTTATTAAGAATGGATGGATAAATACTGGTAGAATGAAATCATGAAGAGAAACAGTTTCAAAAAAAAAGAGCAATTAATTAGAGCAAGCACTACATATTTAAACATGAGTTTATTTCAGCTTTCACTGGAATTATACTTATGAATCAAGGTTACCTATTTTTCTTTATCTTTCCATTATATTTTTATTATATTGAAAACATTTTAAAGATTGTATCTAGTGTTGGTGAGATTGTGAGGAAATGAGTACACATATACTTGTGGCAGTATAGCATTTTGGAAAGCAATTTTGCCTTAATTATTAAAATTAAAGTATGCATTTACCATTAAATAAAGTAATTCCATTTCTTGTCATTTGCTTCAGAAGAATATTAGCATATTGCACAAACATTTGCAAATAGAGTCAATGTGCAGTGTCTGTGATAATAAAAATCAGAAACTACCTAAATGCTAATACTTAGGTTTAAATAAGTGACGGTGTATTCACAGTACAGAATACCATGCAGCACTAAATGATAACTTAAAACTCTATCTTTGAACTTCAAAATTCTGCTAAGAAATTTGGTGAAAATACAAAAAAAACACAAAAAATATGTATAAAACTTATATGTAAAACAAGAGTAGTAGAATTATATGTGTGTGTGTGTGAATGCATTATAAGACTATGATCCCCACTCAACTATGAACAATGGTCACTTCTGGGGAAGGAGAAGAACATAGGAAGAGCTTTCACATGATCTGCACTTACTGAATTTTTTTAAAAGGTCAGTACATGTGTCACTTAGTAACACTCCCTACCCAAAATGATCATTAGTGAAAAATGTAATTATTTGAAAATGACACATACCCTTTTTCTATTACATCAGACATTTATACAAAATCAAAAGAGCACTTATAGGTATACAATAAGTGATTATTTTTTAATATTTTTTACTGAGAAGAACAATGTGGAAATCATTGTGAGACATTTTCAACAATGTTAATAAACATGGCAAGTCTTATCCTCGGTCTTAAACAAATAAAAAATCAAGGTATACATAAAGCAACTATTTTCAAATATTGGATGGCTGGTTGTATAGGATGGTCATCCCTGGGGTAAGAAAAAAAGAAAAAGGTGAGACCCATGATTCCCCAAGTTTACTGCCTTGATACAGCTTAAAGGTTGTAATGCAGGAAGGGGTGATTGAAATAGAGGCCTGCAGCCTTGCTGATTTAAGGAGAGAGAGATCAGAATTTGGGGAGGCCAAGGTGGCTAAAGTTTATATGATAAAATACTGGAGAAGCGGAAGCTCCATACAGAGAAGATCCCTTTGACAGATATTCTCTAAGTCTTTGATGACGAAAGAGAACACACATGAGAAAAACTACCTAAGGATTGAGAAGAGCTGTCAGTAATCAATAGGCTGAAATATTTCTGGCAAAATGAGAATATTTGGTATTTCCACTAGCCAGATTAGAGAGATAATTAAATATAAGGCGCATGAGACAGTGCTATCTATATGTTTTCACCTTAGTATTGGAGTTCCCAACCAGTCCTAGACTAAAGGTTCCCATGCACCATACTAAAAGTTCTTGACAGAAAAAACTTGGAAATGTCCAACTGATCCCAAGTAATTTAATTATGTGCAAGAACAAACGTCAACATTATATAAGAGAATTCATCAAAATCAAGCATTAAACCATGAAAATTCATAATGTTTGGTATCTAATTAAAAACTAACCAGCAATTAAAGGAGCAGGAAAGTATGATTCCAATGCAAGAGAAGAATCAATTAATAAAAACAGACTCATAAGTGGTGGAGATGTTGGAAAGAGAAGACAAAGACAATTCAGCAATACAAATATGCACCACAGAGCCAAGAAGATACAGACGGACATGATCGTATGAGATAAATAGAAGATATTTTTTAAAGTCCATATAAAACTTCTAGAGATTGAAAATACCACATCTGAATTGAAAAATGCACTAGATGGGAATAATAGCAGATTGGATAGTGTAGAAGAAAAGATCGATGAACTTGAAGACACGGCAATTGAAACTATCCAAAATGAACAACAGAGAGAAAAATGTCTTTAAAAAAAAAAAACAGAACATCAATGACTTGGAGGACAATGGCCTCAAATTATGTCATTGGAGTCCTATTAGGAAGGAATGTAAAGGACAAAAATACTGAAGAAATAGAGTTTTCCAAGTTTTATGAAGAATATGAACCTATTCATTAAATAAGCTGGAAGAGTTCCCAAAAAACCTGAGGAAAACCACATGAAGAGGCATAATCAAATTGTGAAAACTAATAATGAAGAGAAAAAGATCCATTACATAGAGAAACAAAGATTAGAATAACATTAGATACTATACAAAGATAAAACAATGGGTGACATCTTTAAAGTATTGATAGTGGAAACAAAACAAAATAAAACAAAAACACTTGCCCTGGAGTTTATAACTCTATACCTAGAGAAAATAACCTTCAAAAATAAAGGTCAAGTAAATTATTAACAGACACAGAAAGCTAAGAAAATCAATCAGTAGTAGTCGTATACTACAATAAATGGTAAAGAAAATTCTTCAAAGAGAAGGAAAATAATCCAGACAGAAATTTGGATCTTAAAAAAAATGAGTGCAGAAATGGTAAATACTGTTAAATATTTGAATATATGTGTTTACTCTCTTTAATAGGTAATTGACTACTGAAAGCAAAAACAATGAAATGTATAAAGTTTTATATAGCATATGTAGACTTAGAGCTCTTGACAACAGCACAAAGAACAAGAGGGGGGTGAGTAGAAGTACACTGCTGTGTGCTCTTGCAGTACATGTGAAGTGGTATAATATTATTTGAAGATAGATTGTGATAAGTTAAAGGTGCATCCTGAAATACTAGAATATGCATATTGACATAAAAGGTATTGGTATTTATTCAGTAATAGAGATAAAATGAATGATTAAATAATACTCAATTATTTGAAAATAAAGCAGTAAAAAGCTAAGCAAAGAAGAACAGATGGAAGAAATATTTTAAAAATAGTTAATGGTAGATTTAAATCCCATATTGTTATTAAATTAAATATAAATGGCCTAAATGTCCCTTTTAAATGACAAAGTTTGTTAGAATGGATAAAACTGCACAACCCAACTCTAGGAAAGTTACTTATCTAAAAGCAATACATTTTAAATATATTTTTATTCCATTCCAATGAATTCCATTCACAGAAAAAACTTCTTTTGAAATGAACCATTTTCATCAGCTGGAAAATATTTTCTCATACTTCAGGTAAATTTGCCTGAACTTTTCCCTTTCTCAGTGGAAACTTTCCATTTGTGATTCCATGTATTTGGATTTATTCTCTCAATGGCCTGTCTCACATGCAAACTGTATTTCAGGCACCCAAACCCTAAGGAGGCATTTTCACTCAGTGCATTAGGGCACCATGTTGGTTACTCACCCTCTACTAGTGGCTTGAAATTGAGTCCTATTACCAGGAACTGATGGAGTCACTGGGGGAAATCTGGCCCTGACTTCTATGAGCATAACACTTGGTCACAGGAATATACAAATACATACACATTAATATTCATATATCAGTAGACTGTCACTTCAAGATTGTTATCTAAGGTAATCATGTGAAGATGTAAGCAACTTTCAAAAATTATGTTTATGAGATTGTGAAGTTATTCAAACAAAGCCCTTTAAAAAAAGGTAAGGCTTAAGTCTTTTAACTTTCAAAGAACAAAACAAAATGAAAAAGAGAAAGGGGATTAAAAACCCATCCTGCAGAGAGACAGATGCAGAAATGAGGTTATTATCTCCAGTGCTGGGTGATTATTAGCCAACGACAGAAGCATCAGTATGGGATCGCACAGAACAGGCTTACATGTCATCACTGTTAAGTAAAGTAATTAAAGATTTGGCACCAGCAGAGGCTTTTCATTTGCCAAAATGTGCTGGTTTAAGTAGCAAATGATTACCACCACTTTAGGCAAGCCTTGTCATCCATCAGTTATTAATTCCCTTGGCACACCATTGCATAACATGGCTGTTTCTGGGTAAATGAGCCAGCGTGGCTCAAGTTAAATGAAACTCACTCCTGCAGTCTGATCATTCCTCAAAACTGCAATTTGACTGTGAAATACAATAACTTACATGATTGTTTTGGTCATACTCAAATTTATTTCTACAGAGAACATTTCTGTCTTCAGTGATTGACAGTGTCCAGATTATTTTCAGAAGTCATGTTATAAATATAAAGGAAATAATTACCCATGGTGTGATTTCTTCTTTATTGGTGTCTGCCCTGTTGTGTTTCCAATGCTCGTACACACAGAATTTCTTGCATCACCCAAAACTCTTTCATATATTGATTGTTAATATACAGTCAATAAGGCTTGCCTTAGATGGTGTTCTTCTGGCACTCCTTTGACTAAAATCAAACTGACACAGCACTTCTCATTGCCTAAATTATATGTTAGACTAATCTGTTTATTTGTCTCTTTCATATATTGATTGTTAATATACAGTCAATAAGGCTTGCCTTAGATGGTGTTCTTCTGGCACTCCTTTGACTAAAATCAAACTGACACAGCACTTCTCATTGCCTAAATTATATGTTAGACTAATCTGTTTATTTGTCTTTTTGGTTGTTGGTAGTTTCTTTATCTTTTTGTCTTCTCCCCTGGAGTGCAGTCTCCATGAGGGCAGGGCCTTTATCTGTCTTCTCATCGGTGTATCACCAGCCTTGAGAACAGTGCCCAGATCACAGTAACTCTCAATAAATATTTGTCAAATAAATGACCAAAACTTTCCAAATGTTTCCAGAAGACATATGATTGATGATATTATTATTCTTTTATGAAGACAAACACTATCCCTGAATAATTAAAAGTTGCCTTTCCTCTTTTATGATGATAAATAAATATGCCAATAAAATTATATTGTTTAATTTTTTCATTTGTTTTTGCTGGCTCCATGGCTACTTTAGGGAGCTAGTATGAAATCCCTAAAATTTAAAATCATTTAAAATCTCAAGGTCACAGAGAAATATGTTCTTTACATTAGAAAAATTTCTACAACTAAATGGTGTGCACAAGAAAAACACAGTTTTACAAATTTATTTAATGATATACATTCTATAAAGAGAACCCATCTTATGACTCTAATAATAAATTGGAAACCACAATTACCTTTTAGAGGTTTATGGTCAAATATTGCTTAACAAAGTTTCTCTGCATCAAAGAAAATGGTGAATCCCCCAAATTCTCCTTGTTTTCCTTTTTTTTTTCATATTCTCTCCATGTTTTTTTATGTGGAAATATCAAAGCATTCAAAACCACATAATTGTCAATAAATTACGGGAATGAACAGAAACAGTAATCCCTCTGTTATCTTAGAATAAATATCTCACGTTGACACTGTGGCCTGTATGTGTATGATGTCACCGGACACAATATTCTACTTATGCTTAATCTTAGCTCTCAAATGAGAGTCATTACAAGCAGCCAAGAAACAGGTGCATACACAGTCTTCCAGCACAAGCTTGTCAGCTGGGATGAAAATAATTTTGTGGCAAAAAAATCTAATCTGGTAATTGGCTGCTTATAGCTATGACATAATCAGTTTTCCAACTAACCTAAAAAAAAAAAAATCTGTTTCCACCCAGGAGCTTTCTTTAAGATTTGACTTAAAGATTTATAAAGGCTTATGGGGTGGGGTGGGGGAAGAAGAAAATCCAGGGTAAATTGATTCCTGGTTTATTTCTGTAGAGGATTAATTCAGGGGCCCTGTTCTGAGCAGATGAAAAATGCTGCACTGCTTTCTTTTCATGTTCATTGTCGTTTTAAATTAACTCCCTGCTCTCCTTTCTTGCTACTCTCATAAAGGATGAATTTAAAGAAGTTCATGTCAAGGCTGAACCGTGTGAACAGGGATAAGAGGAAAAGGACGAATTAAGCCCACTTTACTAATGAGAAAGTTGATTTTTAATAATTGCCCATCAGGAAACAATCTAGATATGCAGAATTTTCTCTATAAGAAGTAAATGCATTAGAATAGTTATGATCTAAAAGACCATAAAGGGTTAGTAGATGTCTTAATTTTCCATGTTACTAACACATTATACTTTAATATTTTCAAGGCACTAAACAATTTTCAAATTTTAGCCAAGTCATGTAAAAAAGAATATAACTATATGTATTTTAAATAATTCAAATTTTTCTAATGGTTGTTATAAAGATTAAGCATATGTTGAGAATTATAGAGTTCTAATTTTATACACAAATGCATTAATATTAATATCAATATCAATATTTTATTAAATTAAGATACAAAGTGACTGTATTTTCATTTCTATTGTTAAAGTCAACAACTAATGCTAAACATTATAGCCACAAAGCCTAGGAGAGATAACAAGGCACATTCAAGGTAATTTTACTCTTTGGAATGAATATACCTTTTTTTTTCCATTCTATATGTTTAGAATTGAGCAAATTTAAAATCTAGTTCAAAATGGAGGTGTCCTCAAAATAAATTTCTCCTGCATAGCCCTTCTATTGGAGGATAAGAAGAATGTTGAAACTGACGGCTTTTTTGATATAGTAAAGAGGAGAAGGTGGGAGGAAGTGGAAATAGGAAGGAGGAAAATAGGGAGGCTAGAGGAAGGCGGAAGTCAGGGACAGTATGGTGGACATGGAGAAGGGCCGTTTGAACCCCTTTAAGAGAGACTTGTTGCCCCAGCTGTCAGGTCTTTCAGGATTTGCCTCCACTAGAGAGCAGATTCACCCGCGGTCCCATGCTTCCTAGGATATCCCATGTCCAGTCATTAATCCAGGAAGAAGTTTGAAGGCCCAGCTCCTCAAATCCAATGTGGGTTAAATCAGATGCTATATATCTCTCTCTCAAGGAGCTTGACCAAGGCTTTTTGGACCTGCATCTAGTTCAGCTTCCCCGTCTGCTCAGTTCTGCTTCGCACCCCACTTCCTTCGCCAGGTGATTATCTCTGATAAAAACACTGCATTCCAAAACTCCAACTTAGCATCAGCATCCAGAAAACCCAATCTGACACATTCAGGCACAGAAAAAGGGAACAAAGTAGTAAAAGAAACAGAAATGGAAAAAAGAAACTCACATTTGTTGACCACTAAATATATGCCATTCAACTACTCGCTTTGCAGAAAAATTTGAGTTAAATTTTTAACCTTCACCAGAAAAATTAATGAGTGCATTATACTCATCCTCATTTTGCGCATAAAGAAACAGACTCAAAAAGATTTCCCAACTATTCTGAAGTTATATAAGTAGTAAATTGCACAGCTAAGATTCAAAAGCAAGGAGTTTCAAACCCTTTCCACTCCACCACCCCTTTTTTTGAGCATCTATGTTTTCTAATATTGACAAGTTTCTTGAAATACATTGTCTTAACTACATCTCTACAATATTTGCATTTTTAGTCAGGTTGGCACTACCATGATACCAAGTCCTGACAAAGACATTACAAGAAAAGATATTAGTAAGCCAATCTTGCTTGTGAATATTGTTTTATAATCTACAATCGATTGATCACCTGTTTACCACCTGGTATTTTTATTCCTCTACTATTTGCATGTGTCCATCTGAGATCATTGCCCTCTCTGAAGAACTACCTTTATTTTTTAATTTTTTTTAGTGTGTATTTGCTGGTGACTAATACCTTCCCTTTGTTTCTTTAAGCATTTGTACTTGATTTTTGAAGAATATTTTCAATATGATAGGATTCTGTGTTTGTAAACAGTTTTTCTTTTTTTTAAATTGTGTTATTCCATTGTCTTCTGGCTTCCATTTTGCTGGTTGAAAAGTCAGTTTTCTGTCTTTATTTTTGCTCCCTTGAAATCTTAAGGTAATTTTTGTTCATTTGTTTATTTGTTTGTTTCATAGCAGGCATTATGTAAGAAAAATTTTAGAGCCACCAAATGATGTTTACCTTCTCCAGAAGAGATTAACTTTTCTTGTAGCAAGCAGTCAATGTAGGAACATGTCATCTTGCTGCAAAAGGTTTTGAACTGAACTGAACCTGGCTTTAGGCATTTTCGAGGGCTTGTCTATTTGTGGTTTGCCTTTACTTTTAAGATGCAGCCCTACAGGAATTGCAGCTAAAAATGTAGGGCATTTACTAGGGCCTTTCTTGGTAAACCCTGAGTTTAACTTCTTAGCATCTCAGGGTCTGCTTTATTCATGGAATTTGAGATGCTCAGAGTTGGGAATCAACAAATGCCTTTGAGGAGAAACCTTGGTAGAGAATTTTGGGCTCACTTACTTCCATTTTCCTTCACTCTTAATCTTGACCTCCCAACTCCTGTCTGCTATCTTTGCTTCTGTTGACTTAGAACTGCCAGCTTTTTGTAATTGTTTTCAGTGGGATATTTGGTCTAATAAAAGCTATTCCATTGTAGGCCGAAGACACTCTCCATTTGTTTTCTCTTTAGATCTTTTTAGAACAGTGTTTGGTTATTTTGATGCTATTTTTTTATTATAGACAACCACTTCTTGTAAAGAGATAATATTTGATGTTACCGGCTTTACCAATGTCTTTTTATTAATCTATCCAGCTTTTGAAGAGTTTCTCTGTTCACCTATTAAAGTGTATTGCTCCAAGCTGTGGTCAGTAACTCTATCTGTGTATGTCTTTTCACATAAGTTCTCCTATGGTTCTCTTAAAAAACACAGTATTTATCTTATTTTCTCTTTCCTGTCCTTACCTCTCTGTTCTTTTCAGAAAGTTCTCCCTATTTCTAAAAATTTTTTTCAAGAAAAATTATAGTAATAATATCTGAGATAGAATAAGAGAAGGGCAATGATTATTGTATTTCTAATTATTTGTAGGCACAGATGTTTTAGACATAAATGAAAATGCATGTAAGCAAAAGAGAATCAGTGTTTAATTCTATGAAGAACAAACTATATCAGATTTTTTTCTCAAGCATATGTATACAAGGTATACCTGGGCATGTTATAACCTATAAGTAGAAGTTTCTGGCCATCATGTTGATCATGAAGCAATATCGGTATGGAAAACTCTGTGTTTAAACAAACTAATCACACATATGAGACACAGTAATATCTCACTTTTTTCCCATTGGTGAGACCAACTCATATTTTTCCATTTTATATGCAAGCATTTCTTTTCAGAGGTTTACAAGCTTAAAGTCCTATTTCCTATGTTTCCTATCCTCAGAAAGTTTTTCTTACTCCTACTTGCATGAAAATTATATAAATCACCAACTTGTTTGAATAATAAACAAATAAAATGATATATAATTTTTCATTCCCTTCCTAGAAACTTGAATGTTATTACTCTGAATGCACAGATATAATCTAATATTATCAATACATACTGAGCGACCAGGGCTTCCTCAGTCTATTTGCATTTGTAATGCAATATTTCTTCAGAATTATTATTTTAAACAGCCAAACTTATCTGTATCACCATGCAGTTATGTTTGGCTCTATCTTTTAAAGATAATGAAATGTTGGATGAGTCTCTGTTAAGATTCCTGAACTCAGTAATGCATTTATTTCCTCTGCTTCTTTAAGACAGTATGGCATGTAACAAACTAGCTTCTGTATTATTATATTTCTTTAAGTGATAGAAATTAAATAAAGATTAACATTTGAAAACTATCAGATGGCCACTGATCATACAGATTTTAAAGGAACAATTTTCTACAAAACAGTAACAAAAAAGGAATTCAGAATTAACATAAATAAGATGATTCAATGCTTTCCTAGTCTGACAATAGCAATAAGAGAATTACAGCCTGCTCTAGCCACTTCCATCATTTGTATTTGGCGGTATTATGATTGACATGTAAATAAGACCTCAGAGTCATTAAGTCAAATGTTCTGGACTTACATGTGAGAAAACAGTTGAAATAAGGTGGTTAGATGATAGTATACAGCTAGGTACATTTGAAAGAGTGCTCAAAAGGAAAGTGGTGTGCCTGGCTTCTGAAAGGTAGAGTGGAAAACCTAGGGTTAAAGAGAGCTCAGTTAGATTTAACAGAATCTGTATAGAATGTCCTCTTAAAGGTATAGATGCCTGTACGGCAGGATCCACTGGGCTTTCCTATACAGAACAGACTCCTTATCCCTAATATGTTTCTTGGTTTCCTGAAATGATCCTTTAGCCCTAGGAAGATGGTCAGCCAGGTTTGTGATTTTCAGTAGCCCCTACTGAAAAGACTTTTTATTTTTGATTTTGTTTTTCCAGTTGTTGATTTTTTTAAAGTGTATGGTGTGATGATTTAATATATGTGTGCATTGTGAAATGATTACCACAATCAAGTTAATTAACACATCCATCACCTCACTTCACATCACATAACCCGTCTGTCACCTCACATCGTATTTTGGAAGGGGTGGGGTAACAACACTTCAGATTTACTCTCTTAGCAACTTCCAAGTATATAATATAGAATTATTGACTATAGTCACCATGCTGTACATTAGATCTCCAGAGCTTACTCATGTTACAACTGACTGTTTGTGCCCTTTGGCTAACATCTCCTCCATTTCTCCCACCCTCCCTGGCTTCTGGCAACCAACATTTTGCTCTCTACTTCTATGAGTTCAATTTTATTAGATTCCATATTAAAGTGAAATCATACAGTATTTTTCTTTCTATGTCTGGATTTTTTCACTTAGCATAATGTCCTTTAGTTTCACCCATATTGTCACAAATGGCAGGATTTCCTTATCTTTTAATGACTGAACAACATTCTACTATATATATCACACACATGTGCACACATGCACACACACACACACACACACACACATGCACATCATATTTTCCTTATCATTCATCCCTCAGTGGACAATTAGGTTGTTTCCATATCTTGGCTCTTATAAATAATGCTACAATGAACATAGGGATGCAGATATCTCTTTGAGATACTGTTTCATTTCTTTTGGATATATACTCAGAGGTGATATTGCTGGATCATACACTAGTTCTATTTTTAACTTTTTGAGGATCCTCCATATCAGTTTCCACAGAAGCTAAAACAGTACACATACTTACCAGCAGTGAACAAGGGTTTCATTTTCTCTACATCCTCATCAACATTTAAGATTTCTGTATTTTAGATGATAGCCATTCTAATAGGTGGGAGGTTCTTTGCATTTCCATAATGATTAGTGTAGCTGATCACCTTTTCATGTAATTGTTGTCTGCCCGTGTGTCTTTGGAAAAATGTCTACTCTGGACCTTTGCCCACTTTTTTAATTGTTTTTTTCTTTCAATTAAGTTGTAGGTATATCCTGATATATTTTGGATATCAATTTCTTATCAGATATATTATTTGCAAATACTTTCTTTCGCTTCTTAGGTTGCCTTTTCATCTCACTGATGGTTTCTTTAGCTTTGCAGGAGCTTTTCAGTTTGAAGTAGTCCCGCTTGTTTATCTTTTATTTTGTTGCCTTTGCGTTCAGTGTCATACCCAAAATATCATTACCAAGACCAATGTCAAGGGGCTTTTACCTATGTTCTCTTCTAGTTTTATGGTCTCAGGCATTAAATTTAAGTATGTAATCACTTTCAAGTTAATTCTTGTGTATGGTGTAAGTTAAGTGTCCAATTTCGTACTTTTGCATGTGGATATCCAGTTCACAACACCATTTATTAAAGAGACTATCCTTTTCTCATTGTTTATTCCTGGTGCTCTTAAGATCAGTTGACTATATATGTGTGTGTTAATTTCTGTGTTCTCTATTCTGTTCCCTTGGTCTGTGTCTGTTTTTGTGTCAATACCATATTGTTTTGACAGCTAGAGCTTTGCAATATAGTTTGAAATCAGGAAATGTTATGTCTCCAGCTTTGTTCTTCAAGTTTCCTGGGTCTACTAGGGGTCTTTTGTGGTTCCATGCAAATTTTAATCTTTTTTCTTTATTTATATGAAAAAGGCCATTTGAACTTTATGAATCTGTAGATTGCTTTAGGTGGCATGGACATTTTAACAATATTAATTCTTCCAACCCATGAACATAAGACATCTTTCCATTTATTTGTCTTCAATTTTTTTCATCAATGTCTGACAGTTTCTAGTGTACAGATCTAAAAAGACTTGATTTTTTCAATTTGATTATTACTATTTATCTTTTTCAGTTACTTGAAAAAGAAGTATCCATTCAATTTGATTTTTATAAATGTCTTATTCTCTTTTTGTTAAGTTCCTTTAACTAAATGCATTTATATACTGATTTCATATAATCATCTTTATGAGTTTACTTTCAAATGTGGTTAGGAAAAAGAAAAAGAGGATTGCACACCTATGAATATTATTTACTTTTTTGCAAGTGGTTTAACAAGTGTTTCATTTGTGCCATTTATGATGTCTTTTCCAGTCCTGTCCACATGAATGTCAAATACAGAAACCTACTAACTAGATTTAGTAAACACAAACATTTCTGAATTTTGCATTGTAATTTTTTTAGAAAAAGGTCCAAGAATTTTTTTTAATTTCTGTGTATTAGCATATCTCTTGTATGGATATTGTGTCATTTTCCATCAGTATAAGCTCTCAAAAGGAGTCTCCCTGTATTCCATGTTCCAATCTTGAGAGCTCAGTAGAATCAGTAATATATTCAGCAGGCATATTAGGATGGGAATTATATTATTGCCAGCATCTCTGTAAATATAAAAGAGAAAAGAAACTCATTTTACTCAGCAAGGATTTGACTAGATCCTTAGATTTACTCAGAAAAAGGACTCTGTCCTTACTTTTAATGATAGTGATAACTGCTTTAGACTCAGTCAACTGTGTGGTGGATGGTTACTCTCCACAGCTGGCTGACTCCTCAGAGTATCTCTTTACCTTGCATGTCTACATATGGCATATGTAGATAAGACAACAGCGCTGAGATTTTGACCCCAAGCCAATGCCTGTCCAACTAAACCACATTGCCACTCCTCAACCAGAAACTTATCCTTAGAATTACGTTGCTTTATTATAAAGTTTTTGTTGTTGTTATTCTCAGCATCATTATATTTTAGTGGAAGAATCAAAACCCCTAATTAATATCTCAGATCTTGAAGCCAACCACTTTTAGATCTTCTCATGTGTAACGTATGAGACTATAAGGTATCTAATGCAAAAACAAAGCAAAACAAAAAGTAGATGATAACATATCCCTTCTACTTCTAAGCTTCTATTATCGATGATATATGTCCACATCACATTCATCATTAAATAAGAAACATGTTGGGTGTGTCTCTTATAAGCAAGAAAATACTTGATGTGGATAGAAGTGTAATACATGTCCCCTGCCCTTTGGAGACTCACAAACAATTATAGAAAACAAAATAGGCCATAAGCAAATTTTTATCTCTTAATAGCATTATATATTTTGAATACGGCTCAAAAAAACTGTTTCAAGATATGAAATATAAATGACCAGTCATTTTTCAGAAGCAAAAATATGACAACTTTTGGTTCATTCAAAATTGTACATTGATTGCATTTGGAAGGTGTGGGTCTTTTAAGCCTTCTTCCTTTTTCTAGCGGTGCTTTCTGGAGTAATATGGTGACAGGGTCTCAGAGTGAGGGTTTGCTGCAGGCAGCATCATGCATCAGACATTTTATGGTCCACCTACTTCCTGATCAAAGGAGACATTCCAAACCCATTTCCATCAACATTTGCAGATGCTCTCCCCACCCAAGTGTCTTTTTAAGCATCCAGACACAGCGGCCTGGCTCTTCCTCTGGTCGTGCTCTCTACTGGCTACGAGAACAGCTACATGCTCCAAAAGGCAAGATCTTCCAAAGACCTTACATGTTCAAATAAAAATATTATGTCATATTTAGATACACATGGCATTGAAACTAAGGTGATCAGCAATGAGAAGTGTGACAAAGCCCTCCCTCCTGCCCACAGAGAGCAACGATTGGAAGGAGGGAGACTTGGATGAAGTTCCTGGGACAGTTTCAGGATTGGAGGGCCATTGACAACTGGAGGAAGTATCTCCGTCTCAATCATTATGCCACCAGGAGTGCTTGAAACTCAGCTGCACACAGTGGGAGATGGGAGCTCTCAGAAGAGGCAGATGGAGCGACGTGAGGAAGCTAGGAAGCAGAGGCTTCAACTCTCCTTGGAAACATCCTCTGGCCTCCTTTGTCATGCAGCCCATGAGATTCTGAGTTTGCACGTTCTTTCGTGCAATTGAAAGCATAGAATAATTGCCAAGAGAGGAACCCCAACACTTCCCCTGACACCCGCCCCAACCTTGTCTCTCAAGCCCCAGAAAAGAAGAATCGGAGAGAAGTATCAGTGTAGCTGCTGAAGTCAGTGTTAGGCCAGTTAGTTGATGGAGCTTCAACTTTGTTAAAAGAAAAATATGTTTTCTTCTGTCTGTGTATTTTCTGCTGGTTTAGAATAGTGCACACACTGTTGCCAAGAATATGGGGGAATTATATTTCCCACCATTTCTAATCTTCTTGAGTGGAACCAATTTATTTTGCATTGAATGGGGGTGTTCATAAGCCAAAAGGTAGCCCTGGGACTGGATTGAGATATGAAGGGAAATTGAAGCACAATAAAGCCCCATGCATGTTGGTTTGCACCAGATTCATAATTACCACATAAGATGTTCTTATGTAGACAGGTGCAGGTAATTAAGCAACACACTGACAATTTTTCAGTCCCTTAGCCATTTCCAAGGGAGCTGGGATAATGCCATGTTCAACAGACAAACTTACTAGATGGGATCAGGAACAAAGAACTTCCTCTCCACTGTCCAGTCTCATATGAAATAATTAAAATTTAACTTTGTCCTTGTAACTAAGTATGAAACTTATCTACTATATTTGACTGATCTGGTTACCTTCTGGAACATTGTTCACTATAATATATGATGTATTAAATTCAAATTAAAGTTAGGGTTGTAGCAGTAATTAAGTATTCAAATTTTAAAATTTCCTGGGATATGGAATTTGTTAGTACAAGTATGATGCACTAGCAAGCTGACAAAACCAGATGTGAAAAGTGGTATTTAAAAATAATATGCATATATTGCATGCCTTAATTTACTTTAAGCCACCTAGCAATTCTTGAAGTAGGCATCCTATTTATAGATGAGGAAGCTTTAGGGAGATGAAGATTAGAGCTAGAGGAGTATATTTGAGTCTAGGTATGTCTCAATACACAGTCTTGTATTATAGCTAAATTGCATATCAGTTGGGTAGCACGTATTTTATAAAACACTTGGAAAGTATAGTGAATCAATAGTTGGATTTCAATCTACAAGAGAATTTTTCCAGTTGTTCATTAACACTATTAACCTGATATTGAGTTATAATTGGTACTATTATAAACATACTGATTAATCAAGACCCTAACAACACTTCTTTAGTAAAAAATAAACATATATTATCTCAGGAACCTGAGTCCTTCTGCAGACTTCTTCTAGGAATTGCCTGATGGTTGTTTATTATGGGCTGAATCATGTCCCCCAGAATTCTTATGTTGAAGCCTTATCCCCAACACCTCGCAATGTGACTATATTTAGGGCCTTTAAAGGGGATTAAGTTAAAAATAAGGCCAATTGGATTAGTGGACTTACAAGAAGCAGTGATTAGAACACAGACACACACAGGAAACACATATGAGGACATGGTGAGAGGCGCACCATCTATAACCCCAGAGACACCTCAGAAGAAACCAACCCTGTCGATACCTTGATCTTGGACTTCATGCCTCCAGGACTGTGATAAAATCGGTTTCTGTGGCTTAAGCAGCCCAGTCTATGGTACCAATTGTAACGGAGTTACGGCGGCCCTTTCAAACTAAAACAGTGTTTTATGCCCATATTTATGAAATTCAAAAATACAAACTCCTCCTGATGAACTGGCGATGATATCACATAGTTTAGAGATGATAAATGAAACTGGAAGATTATTTTTAAAAGAAGTTAAATATAAAAATGACCCTCATTAATGTATCTTCAAATACTTATTTCCCACTTATATGTAACATGAAAGCAAATTCAGCTGTTGGCAGTTCCGATATCAATGGGCCAAGCAAGGACAGGGGATAATTGCTTTGGATACACGTAGTGTTAAGGCTGTTGTTCATTATTGTGACCTGTTTGGTTCTCTGAAGTCATGTAGTATAAAAGAAAATGGTGCACAAAACAGGGAATTAATTGGAAAACCAGGCCTCTATTTTGCCTCTGCCAGTAACCTGTTATATGTCATTTGAGAAATTCAGTTAACTTCTCCAAGCCTCGATTTCCCTACCTGCAAAGTGAGGCGTGGACCGAGGTGAGTCCTGGAGCCTCTGCTCACATCCGTGTTTTATCTGTGGCTGAAGAAAGCAGGGACAGTGACAACAGAATTTCTGAAGAAAGATAATGTGGATATTTTTCTTGGAAAATATAAGAACCTTACTCAAGAACTCATTCTAAAGGAAAGAAAGAAAATCACATGATAAAAACACTGACCAAATATTCTCTCATTTTATAGAAATGAAGAGAAAATGGGTTTCAGTGAGGAAAAAAATCATTTCCAGGGGAAAAAAGAGAATCAATTTTGAAAGTGTTTAAACACTAAAATAGACTATAAAGTAACACTAAATGACTTTCTTCCTTGGATACTTCTTAAATTAATTGTGATCATTTATTCAACTGTTCTTCCAATAAACACCAAGTACTTACTATATGTCAGTCAGGCAGTATGGCAAATGTTAGGTGTCCGTTAGTGAGCAAAAAATAGAAATAGACCCCTGCCCTCAGCCTTAGATAGAAGAGAAAATAGTAATCAAGACAACACAAACAAAAAATCACAATTACTTGAAGAAAATGTATCTAGGCCTATGAGAACTTATAACAAGGGGCCTGGGGTAGGATGTCTGGGGATTCCCTGAGGAAACGGTCTTTGAGATATTTAAACTGACATCTGAAAGAGGTACAAAGACAAGGCTTGTCTTGCATACCACATATAAGTACCCTTACTTTCTTACCAACAGAACCCTGATTTTTTTTCTTTTTTCTGGCCACCAATGTGCTCAGCTAAATAACTCAGCCTTGGTTGCAACTAGTTTCTTGTACACGAGAAGTAATCGGAACAATGCTAGCAAGTTCTCTGGAAATCTGTTTTCTAATATAAACACTGCTGCACTTTTACCTTTGCTACTTACTTTTTCCTTCTACCTGGAACACAGATGCAATGTTCAGAGGTACAACAGCTATTTTGTGACCATGAAGAGCAAAGTCCAATGACAAGTTGTGGCACTTTAGTATCCAAACGTTTCTTGACTTACCTTCTAGTGATAGCAGTCTAATAATTCATCTAAGCAACAAGACCAGATGGAATTAGAACTCAAAATGTTGATTCCAACGACTAGGTCAAATCTAAAGCAGCTTCTAACAAGCTTTCACTGGCTAATTCATCCAAACACTCTATACCTTTTGTAAGTCATACTGCTTGATATTTTCAGTTGGACCACTGTATATAGTACTGTACTTGTCTGCATCCGCAGGTGTAGTTACTCACTTATTAAGTGTCAGTTATGTTTCCTGGAAAGCTTGTTTTCAGGCGTACTCAGTATTGTAGTTATGTTATTTGATAGCATACTACATAAAACAAATGAAACATGAGTGTCAAATGAAGTTTCTGTTTTATAAAACCTAAGTTGAAATTATTTAAATACAATGATTCATCGTTTCTAAAAATATGCCACAATGGGTTTGGGCAAAACATTGTTTAGAATTTGGGGAAAACATCATAAAATCTAAGAAACACTTTGCCCTCAAATTGCTGTGCAAGTGTCTAATGCTCTTCCTTGCTCCAATTAAAACAAAAACTGAGAATTATGAAAGATGCAAGGTAAGTGTGGTTTTTGTTCAAAGCCCTCAGGGAAATAAAAGAAACTTCAATTAACCGACTCATGCTCAGAGAACGATCTTATCAAAAGATTAGCAAAAACAAAATGTCCATTTGTATGCTAGGTTTAACTGTGAAGGTTAATATATATCTTCATTTTCCATGGTTCTTACCTTAAGTGACCTTTTCAATTAACTAACCAGATTCTGATGGAGTGATAGAGTGAGATACCAACCGAGCTTGTATTAGATAATGAGTTTAATCAGCATTTTCCCAATTTTAAGAATGAAAACTTTGAAACAGCTAATGAGTAAATCTAATCAGGGCCTTTTGTTCAATATGCTAGTTGTTTCTGGATGCAAAATATGATTTCATTTCCTTGTTCAAACTCTGACCACCATTTTTGTCTAAGAAAATAGCAATACAGACAAAGAGTAGGCATTAATCATGAACTTGATTTTCTGTGAACATTAACCTACTTTGGCCTTTATTCTCTTACTATCCAAGATGTCCCCTGAATATAAGGAAGGTACTTCAGGAAATGCATTAATTCTTCTGGGCCAAAGGGATCTTATTTCGTATCCTAAACAAACAGTTCATGTTTGTTGTACAGCACTAAGTTACTCCCATGCACCAAACAACACTGTAAAGGCCGGAAAGAGTTAATTAGCTTCTAGAATGCCAAGCCAGCATAAACCAGTTTCCTTCTTTCTACAGGAAAGACATACTCTTTCTACAGGAAGACATACTCTTTCTACAGGAAAACAAATGGCAACTTGCCAAAAAAACAAAAAATGCCCCAGCCTGCCTAATCATATAGGTCCTTAATAGCAGAGTTTTGACAATTTAGCTTAAGCGTTATTGCCTCACAGCTACAGAACCCTGCACTTATCCATGAATTCAACAACAGCTGCAAATGGCTGCCACTCACCATACTTGGGTAGAAATCCTTCCTATCATGGTTTCCTGTGCTACTGTTAGGTCCAGTGACCATCAGATAATTAATTGCCTAAAACTGCCCTAGAATTCTGCACCACTCTATTGTGCATTACATAATCAGATGGAATAAACCTGGCCAAGGCAGAGCTCTGCCATGCTATGCTGGCAAAATCCTAACAGAATGTATTTGTCTCTTCCTGACTGTGTTTAGAAGATGGTGACAATGTTCTCTGTGTGTGTGTGTGTGTGTGTGTGTGTGTGTGTGTGTGTGCGCGTGCGTACATTTTAATCCAGATGTGACTCTACTTCTTCAGGTAGCCTCTGTTCTCAAATACCAGTAGCTAAATCTACAAAGAGTATAAATATACACCACAAAGTTCTAATGAATGATATAGACTAAAGGTCTTGCTACACAAATAGTGAATGGTTGAGTGAGTGTGTGTGTGTACACACATGCATGTGTGTGTTTGGGGGCAAGGGTATTGGAAAGAACTTTGCACATTTTTGTCCCTTTTCTAAACATCTGGCTGTCCTCTGTCTATTGCCATGCCAACACATTAATTGATAATGATAGGAGCCTTTAAAAGGGGGAATGAAAAAGAAAAAAAAAGCCACATATTTAAAATTAAAATGAACAGTTTCAGACAGTATAAACTCAAATTTTAATTCTAGCCATAAGCAGTTACATGTAGCTCCCATGTGGAACTTCATATAATGGCTATATTAAATTATGTGCCAAGCTTTTAGTCAGTATCCTTCCTGGAATTTATATGCTGAGCAATTTCATTCTTTCTTGAAGCTAACATAGAAAGATATCTAAACAGAGGAGTCTTAAAATCTTGGAGGCTCAAGAATGTGAATTAGATCTATTTCTTGCAAAAATAACTTTTGAATTTAATTGTGGATTTATACACAGCACACGTAACATGTATGTCACTAATGTTTTGGATTCATAAATTGAATCAGTATCACTAAAGAGTATTTTTATAGACATCTTGATTAATAGACATAGTGATCTGATTATCTGAAGTTTTTGTTGTGTCTGAAAGAGTATGTACATTATCAAACACTAATTGTGTCAGTAGACTTTGGTACAATATTTTTTGGAGGGAAGTATGTAGCAAAACCAATTTGAATGTACAACTGTAGTTATCTCACATACAAGAACCACATATGAATGAGGCAACATGGAAGTGTTATGTGAAGGACAGAGTTCATGTACATGTGTGGGGGCAGGGGGTTTATGGGAAATCCCTGTACCTTCTGCTCAATACTACTGTGGACTTAACACTGCTCTAAACAACAAAGTATGTTCAAAAAGAGAGAAAGTAGTTCTCAGTATGAAATGTTTCTCAGTTCTCAAGTGAGAGTTAAAGACAGCAGTGTTCATAAAATACAGCCACAGTGATGTCCAGTGACCTTGGCAATCATAATCTCAGCCGAACAGCAGAGACAGAAGTCTGGTAACAGTGGACAGATGTGTGGGCTTTTTCCAGTGGGAGAAACTGAATGCCTTTAAATATTAGGAGCCAGAGGAGAAAAGCTAAAGTGTGTGGTAACAAAACTCCTATATTAACAATACAGGAAAAGAGAAAATCAAGAATCTGAAACACCTTTGTTGAGCAGCCAATCTCCAAGGTGTCCCCAGTATTTCCACCTCCTGCCATTCACACCTTTATGGAACATGATCCGTTTTACACTTTAAGTAATCCATTTTAGGAGGGTTGGTCTGTGTAACACACAGACTATGGCAAAAATTATGCTGTCACTTCTGAGATTAGGCTTTAAAAGACCCTGTGCTTCTGTTTTGGCTGCTTTTGAATTCTCTGTGGGGGAAGCTATTTTGTCAGGAAGCTCAGGCAGCCTGTTGAGAGGCCCATCTGGCCAGGGACTGAGGTCTTCCCAAACCATGTGAATGAACGCGGAAGCATCTCCTCCATGGCTGATGAGAAGATGAGAATATGGCAGGATGAGAACATCTTCAGGAAAGAGCCTCAGGGTAAGTGGAATCTTTGTGGAAAAGGCTTCCCTTCTGGTTAAGGAGCTTCTTCTCTTCCTAATATTTCATTAGATTACTGGCCTAGATGGAGTCATTTTCTTGTGCCCCAAAAGGTCCCACACAGTCACCCAGATGGTTGAGTGGGTCCCCAACGGAGCACTTGTGTGAACACATCTGTACACATCGGTGGGGATACTATGGGTTCAAACAAGAAACTAGAGGAAGTATTTGGTGAAGAGGCAGCATGGAAATAGCTCTTTTCATGGTAATTCTGATCTGTTCCTAGGGAAGATGGCCACCTCTCTGTGTGATGACCGGGAAGCATTCTGTCTGAAGAATGAGATTCATTGCTAACGATTTGGGGCTTGTAGCAGACTACTCTTTGGCTCTAGATCACAGAAGAGAATCTAAATCAGGAGACTCAACACAGCTTGAAACCAGTTATGACCTCTTCGATGTTATCATTTCTGACAATATGCCTGAATTTATTTCCGCACAAAGGAAGCACCTTTTAGATTTTACATAGAAACCATATCTGACTGATGGACATTTTCCTCCTTGCTTGAAAGTAACTGATGAGGCTGAAATAATGTTGTAGATTCAGAAGGCAGCTCTCAGGGTGGGAGACATCTGGAGAGAAAGAGAGATGGGCCCAAAAGACATACCAGTCTTTTAAGCGGCCCTCACTTCTGTTACCACGTGTTAAGTGACTAATGGGACAGTGAGTTAGTACTTAACTCAATGGTCTCTATTCAGACATAACTTATAATTCCCAGTTAAATCCAATTCTAAATAATGCTATGGTTGCATTTCTCCTTGGCTCGGTTTTATAGTCATGATCTGTAAGATCCATTCAAGCTGCATTTCTAGTTTCTCTACTTGGAACTTCCCTAGTGCTTCGTATATAATAGGCGTTGCATAATGTTTGCTGAGAGAGTGAATCATGAGTGGATGCAATTAGAGTAGCTCAGGAGGGTGCAGGAATTTTTCACATTATCTGTTCCTTTAAAATTTTGTAACAAGAAGCGTTACAAAATGAATCTTTAACTAGTAAATGGAAAGTTAACATTATTTTTGCTAATACTTGACAACAAAATTTAATATATCTATAATATTTACTACCTGTCATTTCAAACATTTTTATTATTATATTTCAACTAAATTTCTTATAACTACAGTCATGAGAAATTTTTTAAAAGAAATGTGAAGTCTCGGAAACAATCAGGTTTTATGTTTTATCATAAAATAAATAGTGAAGGTAAATGAGAATTTATTAAGAAAACTCATTCTCAGAATTCATTTAATTTTTTCTTCTCTGAACAAACAAATGAACACATTCAAATACAGTTGATTTCTTTCCAGGGCTTTTTAAATAATTGTTTTATTTTAAGAAAAATTACTTAGCTGTCATAGCCCAAATGATACAGCTTTTTCTTTTCTAGCAACATTTCTTCACTTAATTAATTTGCCATGAAGAGAGACTCAGCAATATATATTCATTTTAGCCAAGCAAAATGTAAAATAAAGAATCAAGGCCATATTATGAAGATCTTCAAATGGTTAGAACTGGAAGAGGTATTCAAAGAGGAAACAAAGCTATGTATTTTCTTTCTCTAACAATTACTGAGTCTTTCAACATTACTGAAATGCTAATTCCTGACAGTGCATAAAAGGATCACATCTACAGCTATAATCACAGACCTAACACCATTATTAGCATTATTAGTTCACAACCACATATATGTGTATGTGTGAACACATTCATGCATGGTGCATATTGAAGTCACCTACACATATATGTGCATTTATTGAGAAATTACTGCATATTAGCTAGACATTTTATTTAGTGCTGTCCTATATGTTATTTTCTTTAGTCATTGCCCAACATTTGAGAAAATTGTAACTCAGAGTTGCTAAATAACTACTTGGCAAATGTTGGATTTTGAACTTAGGTAAAATTCCAAGACTATATTTATGCTACACTAAATAGTAGTTGATCCCAAACAATTTACTTCATAAATAAATATTCAGATAAAAAGATAATATTGACTGGCAAGAAGCAAATTTCATGTCTATGGAGGGAGGGATGAAAAGATGGAAGTCACATTTATTGATCTTTAGTAAGACCATTTCTAAGACACTGTACAACACTTAACAAGAGAATACTATTGGCCAATTTTATAATTTTACCTCTCTTACAAACATGAAATCACATATTCCAGAATCGTTCTAAGCCTTTAATGATGACAATTAAGACTAGGCAGGAATCATCCTTGGTGGTCCTAAGTTTTCATACTGGTTCTAAAAATCTAGAGGTTAAAGGCCATTTGGGAGCTTCTGGGTAACACAGTAAAGAAATTATTTAGGAAAGGCAGGAAATATATAAATATTTTCATCAGAATATTGTCTACTGTCTGTAAAATAAGAAGCATAATGGATATATACAAGGCAGGCCATATTCAAATAGACATTACAGAGCAGAAGGAATCAGTCTCCTCCTTAGGGAGATGGCAGAGTTGAGACATCGCAGATGCACCCCGCCTTTGTGACTCCTACACCACCTTTGCCCTTTAAAAGAACTTCTTAAACAGAAGGTTATTTTGTTCAGAAGCAACCCCCAAGGACAAGTGCCTGGTTGGCAAGTCCTGATCTTGCAATGAAGCCTTGGGATGGTTCCTACAGGGCGTAGATTTATGAGCTGCAGTGACAGACATTCACACTAGATTTTATATTCTTTCTACCACCACATAAATCATGTCTACAGAGAATCACAGGACTCATTCTAACAAAAGAAAAACTCATACTCTCTTAATGAGGTTGAGATTGTCTTTTATTCATGCCAGAGAATGCCTCTCAGGGACTGCTTTTGTGTATATGGGATTTTAAGTAACCACCAAATGAGGAAAAAGAATTGAAGATCAGAATTGGTAGACATATATTTATTGAGAATATCTGTACATTTTCAAAGTGAATGACTTCAAATTAAGCAGAAGTACTAATTCCAAGTGCTACATTCACCAAAACCCCAAGGAAATAGTTGTCTGCAAATTTTGGGAGAATATTTTAGCCTACCATTAAATTTCGGACTCAGGGTTTGTATTCATGATCACCACTGTGTTTTCTTTTAATAGTACTTTGTTCAAAAACAGTACAAACATGGAGAAAAAAAATTATCAAATGTCTTCAAAGTTACTTTGACTTGTGAGCAAATTCTTATGAGAAATCTTTATTTTTGCCAAAATTAGTTTTCCTACTCCTAATAATGATATAACCCTCTGTGCTGATTTTTTAAAGAATGGGATTGTTGTGTGGTCTCTTAGAGGAATGTGTTGATACATAAAAAGCTTTTAGGAAACAATTTTATAATTGGAAGAATATATATTCACATGGAAATTATTTCCTGGATTAAAAATTTTAAAAGCCAGAAGACTGGCAATTTAATAATTTTTGTCTCATTTTCTTAGAAAAGCTGCTTTATTTTCAAATTCACAAGCCAGCACAAAGAGAATGAAGTTATTTATTATCTGGATTGCACAATCAAAATAACAATGAACTCTTTTTTTTCCCAATGCAAGTAGGAAAACAATTGATATTGTTAAAAATATTGAAATATGGAAAAGAAACTTTTAGATAGAGAAAATGTCTCAGAATTGGGAGACCAGTCTCCAAAATGAGACTGATTGAAATTGTGTTTGTGAATTCTACCATGAAGTTGTACTGCACCCATAGTGGGCTCTTCTTTAAATCCTTTGAACTCTTGTATATCATGTCTTCAAACGTGTGATGTTAATCTCTACAAGTCATAATGACATTAATTTTTAATTGCATTAGGTACAAATGGATTGATTCATTTATTCTTCTCAGGTGAAGTTTTTTAATAAAATTTTCAAAGGAAGGAAACCGAGAGCCAGGGATGAAAAGGATTTCCCCACTGAAGCAAATAGAAAGCGGCAGAGTTAAAAGTGAACCAAGATGTCTTGACTCAAGTCCAGTGTCCTCCTCATTTCACCATACTGCAGAATTATTAATATCTACAATTGTGTAGTGAGTATCCTAAGTAAAACTATTATCTCTTATACTATAAGCCTAATACCTATACTACTAGCTTTATAAGTTACCATTTGTTATCAATTATCTACGTTAGCTAACCTATCAGTTATCTGCTTTAATAAGAAAACCTAAGAATACAGTCATTGAAAGAAAACATAGACAAGTATAAAAACACTAATATTTGATGGTTGTTTTAATATTTTCCATCAAATAAATAGAACTTAAAATGAAAACATCTCCCAAGGCAGCAAACTGAGAAATTGTTTGGAAAGTAATACTAATATACACTTACTTATTTTCCTCTGTCTCAAATAATTTTCTGATAGAGTCAAATATGACTCAGTGACAGAGAGGAGAGACAGAAGCAATATAAAAGCAAAATTTCAGCATTGCACCTGGATTTAATAATCAAACTTGAATAATGATGATCTGAAAATGCACAAGAATGTCTACAGTCTATAATTGCTATTCAATCAGTACCTTCAAGAAATAATTCCCAGTAAAACAGTAACTTTATAGCATTTGCAATAACGTTGTAAAACTGTGTGGAAGGAAGAAGAGATGGATAATCAGTGGGTGGTATGGAACACAGCTTTTTAAAATGATGAAATTGAAATAAATAAGCTGTCAAAAGCAAGAATCAGCACCTCACACCCATAAAACACCATAGTTTTGGATCTAGAATCATGCCAAGTACTCATATCATTAAATATGTTGTATCAAAACACTAATATAAATATTTACTGTTCCTATAGAAACTCAATACACTGAAGAATAAGGAAACTTTGATCCAGGTGATAAGCCTGATTCTAAAAGACTTGGAATCGCCAGAATGAAGTCATATCTTGATGTCTTACAGGTCCAGACTCAGCACCTATAATCAAAGTAAGTGATTTGGCATTTTTTTAACTGATTAATTTAGTTGATTCATGACTTGGGGGATAACTGTGCATTTCTATTTTCTTCATATACCATGGCATTTTCTCCTAAAATGGAGAATTTTCAGAACTCCACAACTGGTAATATGCGGAAAGCATTTTGTTTTATTTTTGTTCATGACAGGTCCACTCCCACTTAATAGACAAAGAGCCACACCTACATGTCATTCCCACTTACACTGTCACTTGGCAAAAGCCATCAGGAAACCTGCTCCTGCCCTGCATCCTCGGATACAATGATACGAACAGGGACAGGAATGCTGAGAAAGCCTCATTCTTGAGGCTTAGGCACAAAAGCCTACCTATCACTGAGGTTAGATTAGAAAAACCAAGAACCACAGGTGCCCCACTCTGAGGCACTAGCTGAGTAACAAGTAACAGCAGTTTACCATTTGTGGAGGGACAAGAAAATCCTTCTATGGCACTGGTGTGGTAGGCCTACTGAAAGCTAAATGTGGAGCAGGAATTTTGAGAAAAATTCTTTGGCATTCCAGCCCTTATGATAAGTACAAGGCCTGGAAGTGCCCCACGTGGGTATTTGAGCCTGTGGTATACTAAAGCTAATGAGAACGGCAATAACACCCAAACTCAGTCCAATTGCTCACTTTATTGACTCAATCCAAACAATAATAACTTTATGGAGGGGGAGGAAGTCTATTCTGGGTATACATACTCTTTACCGCAGTCTCTGCTCTGCTTTTCTACCAAAATGTCTGGCATTCAGTCAGAAATTATGAGGCATGCAAAAGAATGAGAAAAAGAGAATGACCCATTGTCAAAAAATAAAATTATCCACCAAACTGGATTCAGAGGTGGGAACTATCAGATAAGGATTTTAAAATAATTGCATCAATATGTTAAAGTATCCTTCAGAAAAGGTGAATAACATTGCATTAGTAAGTGTTCTCCAGAAAAACAGAAACAATGGGATATGTATGTATGTGTGAGTGTGCGTTCACTTGTTTGTATGTTTATGTATTTGCATTCAGACAGAGGGAGATTTTTAAGAAATTAGCTCATGCAATTTGGGAACTGACAAGTCCAAAATCTACAGGGCAGGCTGGCAGCCTGGATATTCTGGTAGGAGGTGATATTGCGGTTTGAGTACAAAGGCAGTCTGGGGGATGAATCTCTTCCTCTGCAGGGACCTCAATCTTTTCTCTTAAGGTCTTCAGCTGATTGGAAAAGGCCCACCCACATTATGAAGGGTAATCTACTTTACTCAAAATCTACTGATTGAGATGTTAACCACATCTAAAGAATACTTCACAGCAACATCTAGACTGGCGTTTGATCAAACAACTGGGCACCTAAACAAGTCAACACATAAAATTAAAATTAACCATCACAGTTAATGAATTAGATAAATTGCTAGAAGATGAGTGTGGACCAGTGTGAGTGAGGAACTCCTGGGAGTGCCGTCATGGGGATCTCCATAGTTTCTTGGGCTTTCAGCCCAGGAACTCCATGATTTTCTCATTGTGAGGACAGAAGAGACATCCTTTCCTGGCCCTGACAAACAGAGGTGAGAAGTCATCGTTATGAAACCCTCCCAGAATCTTCTCCAAAATAAAATCCTGCTCTTCATGAAAAAGACCTCACTTGAGGACAATGTTGAAATCTCATCCCACCTGGGAGGAAAGAATTCCTCCCCACTCCAGCCCCCACCTGCCTTCCTGCCTCATATAAGGAGGGGGGATAAAAATAAAAAGTTAACAGGAGATCGAGCTTCAAGAAGATGGATTGAGACTGTTGCTACCAGGGCAGGGGATAGCAGGTAGCGGGGGAAAAGAGCAAGCTATATTCCTAGAGGAGAAACAGAAATGGTTGTGAAAGCCACACCTGAGACCCGGCTCCACTGAAACACTAAAGCTTACTCGGACGATACAGTATTCTTCTCCTTTCCCGCATCTTCCACCACACCAAGATTCCAGTCTGACAACAGTGGATTCCCACGGAAGGAGCTTCCAGACATCAGCTTTCTCTGAAGAGCAGCACAATACGAAGCCTCAAAACCAAGAAGGCGGACAGAAGCAAGCACAGCACAGGGGTCTGGAGACTCAATACCTCACGATAGCATTAAACACAGCCCAACCCCCAGCTAGACTGACATAAGTCCTCACACAGAAGACCTGATTACCTCAGAACCTAGAGTCATACAGAATCTCTGGCTTCCAACACAACATCCCGAGGTATACCAAAAGACAAGAAAAAATGCAGTTTGAAGGAACAGAGAAATCATTATAGAGCTACACTCAAATATGGCACAGATGTTGGAATTATAAAACAAAGAATTTAAAATAACTGGCATTAGCACAGTAAGGGATCAAATGGAAAAGAATAGACCACATGCAAAACCAAATGGGTAATGTGAGCAGCAAGATAGAAGCTAAAAGAAAAAATCCAAAGGTAATACTAGAAATAAAAAGTATAGTAATAAAAATGAAAAATGCCTTTTTTGTTTCATCAGAAAATTTGATTTGAGGAGTCAGTACAAAGTTCCTAGACAAATGCCAAGTGGAAAAAGAATAAAAAGTACAAGCAGAACATCTCAGAACTGTGAGACAATCTCAAAACATATAAAAATCACATAATGAGAATCACAGAAGAAGAAAGAGTGAACAGGGCAGAAGAAATATTTGAAACAATAATGGTTGGGAAATATCCAACATTAAAACAGACACAAATGAAGACTGAATGAACTTTGGACCATCCAGAAAGCTCTGACAACACCAAGGTGCATCATCTGCAAATCAGACAAAGAGATCATCTGGAAAAAAATCAGAGGGGTGAAAAACCACTTTTATGTATAGAAATTCAAAAATAAGAATACAGCTGATTTTTCATCCAAAACCATGTAAGCAAGAAGGGAGTGGATGAAATCTTTAAACTGCAAAAAAGTAATTACCAATATAGAATTCTGCATCCAGTGAAACTGACCTTCAAAAATTAAGGAGAAATACAGATTTTTTTCTCAGACAAACCAAAACCAAAGAAATTCATTTCCAGCAGACATGTCCAACAAGAAATAGAGAAGATCTTCAGGCAAAAGAAAAATGTGGTAGGTCATAAACTTCAATCTATACAAAAAGATATGTCAAGGAAAGATGAAATGAAAATAAAATACAAAGACATTTTAATTTTCTCATTCTTAAGTGATACCAAAATAACCATTTAAAAGAACATAGTAGCAATGTATTAGGTGATTATATTACATGTATAAATAAAATGAATGGCAGTAATGTCACAAGGGAGGAGAGGGACTTGGGAATAATGTTATGAGGTACCCGCACCTGAGACAGTAGAGTGGTACTTGAAAGTGGGCTCAGATTATTTTAAAAAGCATATTTGAAATATAAGGACAATAATAAAGTTTCTAAAAAATAATTTAACCAAGTGTAATGAAAAGAATGTATCACAAAACCAAGAAGCTTGGAAACATGGGCAGGATGAGTTACAAGGAAAAACACCAGTAGGTACACAGATAAGAATCAAACTGTTGACAATCCAGAATAAACCTTGAAGTCAGCCAGAGAGAAAGATACATTACATTGCAGAGGAAGAAAGATACAAGAGAGGAGACTTCTTGACATAAACTGTGCCAGCCAAAAGCCCATGGGAAGACATCTTTGGAGTACTCAAAGAAAATGATCACCTGAATCCTATACCCTTTGAAACTACCTTACAAAAACGAAGACCAAATAAACTTTGGACAATCAAAAGCTGAAAGGATTTATTGTCAGCAGACCTCCTATAGAAGAAAAATTGAAAGAAGTTATTTGGATGTAAGAAAAATGATATCAAATAAAAGTTGGATCTGCAAAGGAATGAAAATCTCCAGAAACTGTAAAATTGCATGTAATAGAAAAGCCACTTTAAATTATTTTTACTCCTTTTAAAATATTGTCTGAAGCAAAAACAAATCCCCCCCACACACATATGTATGTATAGCAGCAATGTACTGTGAGGTTTAAAACATATGCAGAAGTGAAATATGTAATGATAGCAAAATAACAACTGGAGAAAAATTGTGAGATTCTTATGATAGGGTTTGCTATTACTTGATGGGAGCCTCAGATAAGTTCAAGATGTGTATTATAATCTATAGAACGATCATGACAAAAAATTAGAGAACTACAGCAAGTAAACCACAGTGGAGATAAATGCAGAATCATAAACATATTCTAACTTTCTAAAAGAGGAAAAGAAGGAAGGAGTGCCAAAACAGATCAGACAAAAAGAAAATAAATAGCAAGACAGTAAAAGTAAACCAACCGTATCAATAATCATGTTAAATGATTATGATCTAGACCTTTCAGTTAAAGGCAAAAATTGTCAGATTGTTAAATGAGAGGCATCCATAAACTGTTATTTATACATATATATTTTAAATTTATAGATGTAATAAAAATTAAAAGATGCTAAAATAAGATTTCTCACAGGTCCTCTCATCCATTAGTAACCTACTGGCAAAATTGAAGCTATATTATTAATGTTTTTCAATCAATAATCTGTGATGAAATAATTAAATAAACAGATAATTTAAAATTGAATCAAGCTAAGTTTTAAAAATCATGTAAAATTTGTCAAGTATCCTTTACTTATACCACTAATAGAAAAACTTATCTCCCTTCAGACTTTTAAGTAAGAGAACCCAAACAGGATTTAGTTCACATGCTCTCATGAATCAAAAATAAGACCTTAAAGTCTCAAAGACTTTAAGTTATGAAAAGGTAACTGCCTCATAAGGTAGGATATTTTTGTACTATAAGAAGCTACTATTATTTCACAATAGAGAAAAAAATAGTTGCATCAGCCATCAGGGTACCTAATTTTAGCTGTGTCTGGTGGTATTATCCTATTTTTTAGTGTCTCTTTAGGGCTATTATGCACAGTTCACCAAGCTATGCATTTAACCCCTGTGTGGAGAATCCCTGGGTGTATTCTTGGCAGGCATCTCTAGGATGTATGCTTGGCCAGGACCTGACAAGTCGTTGAGTGTCACAAAAGGGTTTGAAACTCCTAAGAAGAATGATCTATAAATAAAGCACAAGCCCCAGACATTATTATTTATAATGATATTTATTTATAATGATATTTGGCATCACAAAGGGTTGACAAGTCTCAAACGACCACCGAAGTCCATGTGAGCAAAACTTAACTCATCTTTCCAAGCACCTCTTCGTCTTCTGAGTGAGTGACAGTATGTTCACCCTGCTGCCCACACTAATGAACTTCTCAATTCCTTTCCTTTCAGGTCCCTTGTCCAACCAATCACCCAGTTCTTGAGACTTGACATGATATTTATGATACGGTATCATCCTCTCTGTCACTTCTAGTGTTTGTCACCAAAGTTATTTCAACAGTTTTCTAATCTGTTTCTTAACTTTTTATTACTATTGGTAACTGCCTTCTCCACAGCTGCCTGAATAAGTGAATTATCACTCTCTTGCTTAAAATCCTTCAAAGCTTCCCCATGATGTACAGAAGAAATTCTAGCCAAATACCTTTGCCATGAGAATCTGCACAGTCTAACCCCGGTCTCTCTCTCCAGTCTCCCCTCCTGCCGCACCCTGACATATTCTCCAGAAACACTCACAACTGGTGTCTACACACATGTACACACACGCACTTACCTTATGGTTTCTTGCTTTTGTGTCTGTGCCTTTTTTCTGGCCCCACTACCTGGAATAAGTAACCAACCACAGACTGTTTAGAATTCAATTGAAAACCCCTGTGTCCAGAATGCACGAGCCCCTCTGAGCCATCACAATGCATTATCTGTCATGCATTATAATTATCAGTTTATGTCATTCCTCTGAGTAAAAAGGTAACAGTTTTAGGGCTGAAACTGTATATTCATCTTTTTTACCTGACACATAATCAACACTCAATAACTGTTAAATATTTGAATTTATGGGAGACAGGGTTTTCATTACCTAGACAAAAGCATGTGAAAACAGCCATATTGTTTTCATGTCAGTGTAAAAATATATGTGGAAATTCTTTGAAATTCCTTGCAGCGATGTGGTCTATGCCTCCTCTTCTTGAAACAAGGCAGGGTTTGGACAGTGTTGCAGCCGACAGAGTACAACAGAAGCAATGCACTGTTCCTTGAGATGCTGAGGAACCAAAGACACAACCTCTCCCTTGCCTGCTGGTGTGCTTTTAGTCTTCATTGGCCAGGTAAGTGGTATGAGAGCCCTGAGGCTATGCTATTGGGAAGCCAGGGCCAGCCCATGCGGAGGTGATATGGACAGGGTCGGAGCTACATGGAGAGAGAGAGAGAGAGAGAGAGAGAGAGAGAGAGAGAGAGAGAGAGAGGGAGGAAGAGATGCTCAGACTGTCCCCAGTGTCCCAGCCCTACCTCCTATCACCTACTCCAGCTACAGCTGCCCCTGAACCACAGCTGCCTGGCTGATCCTTTCTCAAATTCCTTCTAAAACAATGTCCTATACCATTTTCTATTCATAATGTCCAAAGAGATAGTGAGAACTCAGAAGCTCTGAGACAGTCTCTTGTTAGATCATGCTAAAATAATTCTACAAGCCTTAGAATAATTGGAAGAACCAATCGGAAAGGATGCTGAGCCCAACAAGGATGAGACATCAAAACAGTTGCCCACCTTGTGTTCAACTAAGTCAAATTGCACACAGCAGCATTTACAAACATCTGGGGAAGGTTAGCATGTAATTTAAAGAAAGATTATTAACAAAACAAAAGCATTTTTCAACGTTAGTTTTAAGGAATAAAGAAACCATATGTCTATCTATGGTTTTCGAATTAAAGGTCACTGAAATAGTCTACGTCTTAAATAACCGGCCACACAATCTCCTGATTCAATTTATTATTTACTTTAGTCAAATAAAGTTCTGTGATTCTAAAAAGCATATTGTGAAAATCACTCAAAGTTTTAAAATGCATAAAAATAAAGCATTAAGAACTAAGGATAACTGTAAGTTCATATTGTACTTCATTTTCTGTATAATTCCATTAGAAAAGCTATACAATTAAATTATTATTATGTACATGTGTGGACGTCTGTATTGCACAAAGACCTTTCACATTTATTCACTTTGTGCTTCACATCTACAGAAACTAAGTGGGAACTGTTTCTATATTGCAGATAAGATAACTAATGCTAAATGAATAATTACCGCATGCCTTTTCTCTTACTGTGTATAGGAATTCAATATGTACTTTAAATCAGTAAGTATTATTATTTATTTTGTATAAAACAGTAGGCTGACTACTGCAGTATACATAAAAATGAATAAAACTCATATTCTGGTTTAGGAGCCAAAGACACAACCTCTCCCTTGCCTGTGCTCTGAAAGAGGAGGCAGGGTGAAATAAGTCAACAGAAAAATTGTGTTAAAAAAGCAGACTTGCAGGGTTTTGGAATTGAGCAAAATCTCATGTTTGAAAGGCTCACCAAAAAATTATTTGAATTAGGCCTTGAAGATAGATCATACTGTTTTCCTTAATAATAAGAAAAAGTGAAACTACAGAAGATAACGACCTTTCATCTAAGTACAAAATTTTGTCTCAAGGAGTCTCAGGGAAGCGGATAGGAGTATCGGTAAGCTGCAGTCGGAGACAAAGAACTGACGGAGCAGAAGCCCTCAAGGCTAATGCCTGGGTGTCCTCCAATGGGAATGTGCCAGGCAGGTTCTGGCCTGAAATCCTCCTATCGTAAGTGATCTGGTTATTGGCTCTCCCATTCAGTCATTTCACATGTGCCTTAAGTATTCTAGATGCAAATTCTCATAGTCAAAATCCAGCTTCAGCAACAAATTGAGAGATTTCTGGTAACTCTCAGGAATACTTGGTCTTTCAGCAGCCTCATGATTTTCTTTGGTATTAGGAATAATCCTGAAGAACATGTATTACACGCACACCCTTAAACAGACACTACTAAAGTTTGTATTGATAACTTTTATTCTGATTGAATATGATATAAATTGTTTTAGTTGTCTCTGAAATATTCTATGCTTTTCAGCCTCAGAAGACAAAGGAATTCTAGGGTGTGGCCCATGTGCCGTGTCTTCACTTCTTAAAAATCTATTGAATTAGAGAATCCAGGTCAGTTTCTTCCATTAAATAGATCACATCGCACCCTTTCTTGTAAGTCATGACAACTGTCAGTGTTCTCTGGGTTCAACTGGTAAGAAATGGGGCTTTTGAAGCCAAAGTCAGGCTCATTTCCATCAAGGGCAGGCTAGCTCCAGTCTGCTTCATCGCTGACATCCGAAGCCACGACGTGGCTGGTCATCTCACCAAACTCAGAGAACTCGACATATCAAACATCAATACACACATTCTTCACACCTATGGACAGGTGACACCAAGCTACAAATCATACCCAGGCGACGTGGCAATAGTGTACTGACCACAACTTAGGGGTAAGGCAGAGCAGGGTTTGAGCCACAAAATTAACTGATTATGTACCCTTGGATAGGTTAATTAAATTATCTGGACCTTAAGAAGTAATCAAGGTCAGCTGCTTTCTGGTCATCTACACAGACACCTCAAACTCAAATTTGCAAAACAACAACTATTACCTTCCCAGCTCCTCAGGTCTACCCCAATCTTACACTCCCTAAATGGGTGGCCGGGACTGCTCTCAATCCTGCTGTCCAAGTCAAGCATCAAAGTTTCCCTAGTTTCTTCCCTTGCCTTTTCGTCTAATGAGTAAGTACACTTAAAAAAATCAGCCTCATAAAATACTCCATATATGCCCCAGTCTTATCTGATTCCCTCTGCCTCAGGTCCATCCTTTCTATTTGCAGCTTGAGTTACTGGAACAAACACCTTGTTGTGAGCCTATCTCCAGACTCACCCCCAATCTATTCTCTATTGTGACTGGCAGAGTGACATCTCTAAGATGATTATGTGTTCACGTAACCTTCAGGCTTAGTATTTTCCACTATTCACCCAGGTCTTACAGATACAATTCAAACTTCTACTCTGTCTTCTACCAGCCTCATAGGCCACAACGAGCTCTGCCCTTCACCATGTGTTTCTCTCTCCTGTCTTGGCATTTGCACTTTGCCATTTCTTCTGCTGTTTCCTCTCTGTGGAGAGCCATCCTCCTCAGCTGCCAAGGAAACTTCTGTTCACCCTTAGTCTCCCTTTAGATGTAGCCTCATGCACAAGGCCTTTTGCAACTCATTGAGTAAACTAAAGGGAGATTTTCCTCAAGATTTCTTCATACCTTGTAAAAATCATCTATGTGTTGTAATGACTTTTTATATTCCTTCCCAACACATTGTAAGGTCATTACAAAGAGGAATTCACCCTTTGAGCATTTTCTTTCCTCAGTATTTAGAATAGTGATTGGCACTTGGTGGCCACTAGATAGATTTGCATAACAAACAAATCAAGGTAGAAAACCTAAATGGAAAGATCTTTAGTCTAATGAGCATCTAATAGTTTAGCTGTATGTTTGGGCTATAATAGAGCCTCAACATTCAGCAGGACAGTCCAGAGCTATAGAGAAATGAAGTATGGGGATATAAGTTATGGGGGCTGGGTGCTGAGTGGGGAATGGCCAAAATAGGAACCCTCAAAATCAAGATGAGTGAGGTGAAATACTTTTAAGTTATTTCCTGGGGAGCTCTGTTCTGGGTGGTCATTTGTTATTGCTCCCCAGCTCCTCAGTCATGATTGCTATAAATTAGGAATGTGTGTGCACACAGGAGTGTGTGTGTGCATGTCTGTGATTATGTGTATGTATGAGAGAAAGTGAGGAAACATAGACAGAAAAATACAGAGATAAAGATAGAGGTAGACAGAGACAGAAAGAGACAGAGAGAACATTTAGTGTATTTTGACAATAAACAGGGCTTTGTTTTGTGCCGAGTGAATGTGCTACAGCATCCAGACCATGACTGCATGCTAAGGTATTTGAGCAATGGAGGAAACCATGTACATTCCTTGAGAAACTTGGGACGAGGGCTTTGAACCTGAGCACCTGAATCAGGCTTACCTTTGTTTTGAGCCATCAGGAAGCTACTCCTCCTTCCTCTGCATGACGGTGGTAGTGAGGGGAGTGAGAGACCCTGTGCGAATGTCAACTTTGTGTTCCAATGAACACGACTTTCTACGTCGCTCTGAATATGTGAATATTTACACCTGAACCAAAAAAGCAATCATAAAAAAGCATATCCCTTGATGGATTAAGTCACTTCCTGGTACCTTCATGTACGGTAAGTAACTCAGTAGTCTCGTCTCATAGATAGCCAGTCCTGTGTTCCTTCATCCTCAAGAATCACTACTTTGGAGAGCACACATCACAGTGCATAATTCTACATTACCTTAGAGACTGGCTTTTGAGGACTCTTTTTCATGAAGCCTCCCAGGTTTTCATTAACTCACATGACGTGTTGCACTGTACTTGTTTCAGGACTCTGGGGGAACTTTATTATTCATTATATTGCTTCACTGCATGAGCCAGGTATCTCCACTATTGGACTGAAAGAAACTATAAGCGTTGCACTACTGGGCCCAGCCTGGGCAGAGCCATTGTATCAGAAGGGCGGTGTAAGCTTGGAGATGGAGCTTAATGGTCTACTAAGTATTGTAACTCTGCCACCTCTAACTGAGTCTCAGACCTCCTTCGTTTTTAGAGTGTAAGAACAAAATAGTGTCACCCTGCATGATGCAGATATTCATTTTAGAGGCGCTTACTGTGACTATCTATTCCCAGACCTCTGTGCTTATATTTCCTATTCTAGGAAAGGAGCATGGTATTTCAGGTCTTTCAATCAATTAACTTATTTTTAAAAGAAATTTTATAACCATTTTTGCAAAATCATTTTGTTCTGTTCCCATTTAATGTTCAAAAATTTCACACATTTGATTCACTCTTCTCTACTAACATTACCTTTTTGTTCTGCCCTGATTGCTTTCTTCAACATAAGTAACAGGACCACCAGGTATATACTATGTACTTACTGCATCGTTGTAATTAGGATTTTCTTTTACAAGGGCATCAAATGATAAGAGCTACACTCCCTTTATCAAGCATCTGGAAACTAAAAACAAGGCACCTCTTGTAATTCTCCCCAACCTCATACACTTGGGTGCCCACAAACTTTGATGTGAGAACCTATTCAACCATTCTTTTTTTCTTTCTCCCTTGTCCTAACATTTCCCCATGAACTAGATGTTACTTATCTATTTATTTGTTTAAATAAATAAATGTTGTAGTGTTGCTGATATACGCTCCTAATGTCAGAGAGTGCAGTCGCTAGAGAATCAAGCACTTCCTGACACAATTCAGTTTTGAAACTTCTTCAGTGTTTCATGATTATTTACTTAGGGACCTTTATCTTCTCAAGTTTTTCTCATCTTACTGAGCCTCGGTTATCCATCCCAAATAAGAAAGTCTCAAGCCTTCTTATTTTTTGGCTTTCCCTGGGCCTAGTACATCTATATACCCATATTATAAATAGAGGCAAATGAAAGGAGATTTGAGTAAACTGAGAGACAAATTCTGTTCCTGAATGGGGAAGCAAAATACGATCAAGAGGTCAATGGTTAATTTATTTATTGATAAGTTTAATACCATTCCAAGTAAACTTTTTTAAGGTTATTTATTTATTTATTTAGAGAACTTGAGAATCTAAATTGATCTGGAAATATTAGATTGGGTCTTGTTAAGAAGACCCAAGACCTTTGGAAAAAGAAGACTGATGAGGGGAGGCTTGTTTTTGTATATTAATATAAAGTTAAAAAATCAAAGCAGTACTGAGGCCAGAGTGACAGAGTAGAATAGTTAATCAAACCTTTACATACATAAAATACAAGAGAATATAAAAGAAAGGTTAAGAGGTTCTGAGACAATTGGTAATATCATTGGAAAATTTTTTAAAAATATATCAAGTCATAACTTACATGAGCATAAAGTATATATGAAAAAAAGATAACTAAAAAATGTAAAATATAAAAAAAGAAGATCTGAGGGGAACATAGGCAAATGATGGGGTCCTGTCAAAGCAAAAGAGAAGCAGAGAAATTCAGAATGAAGAAGAGAGAGTTCAGACCACAAAATAAATTAAAATTTCCATGTGTCTAAACATTTGATAGATGCAATTCAATTTCATATTGGGGGATTTACCTGAGACAAACTTGAGAAGGTACTAATGCTTTCAATATTCTGTAAGTTAAAATAAATAAGACACTAATAATCTAATAGAGTAAAAATGGCAAAAGAACTAGAAGATAAAATTTATAATAAAAATAAAAGAAAATTCCACTTTTCTGGCCATCTCACAATTAAGTGAATTAAAATAAGATTAGTTTGCCTTCAAATGTGAAAATATTTACATTGGCTATCAGAGATCTGAAGTCCAAATCAATTTCACAAGGTTGAAGTCAAGAGTCAACAAGGATGAACTCTGTCTAGGGACCTAGGGGAGAATGCATCGCTGCCTCTTCCAACTCCTGCTGGCTGCCAGCATTCCTTGCTCTGTGGCTGCATCACTCCTCTCTCTTGTCTCCTTAGTCACAGGAACTTATCTTCTGCCTGAGGTCAAATCTCCTCTTTCTTCCCCTTACAAGAATGCTTGTGATGACTTTTAAGGCCCACATGGATAATGCAGGATAATATTCCTACCTCAAGAATATGAATTTAATTATATCTGTAAAGATGCTCTTTTCATAAAGGTAACTAACTAATTGACAGAGTCTAAGACATCTTCGGGGTAGGACATTGTTCATCCTACCACAGGGTAACTCATATTCTGCCAGTGGAAATGTAGATGCGGCAACCTCAGAACACAAGTTGGTGAGACATCTGCATCACAAATCTGAAATGACAACACCCTATGGGAAACTCAATGTAATACAGATTCATTAAAATTACTTTTAGAAAAGGACAATCTAAATATTTACCAATGAATAAAGGTATATGTAAATATAAAACAGTCGATGTTTAAACTTATCTTGTGAAAAATATATAATCATGTAGAATTTCAGTTAAACAGATATTTCCATTCCAACATATGTGTTTTTATAGTTATTATGGCTGTATTTATTTTTATATTATTAAGATGTTACACATAAATACAGATTGTCCCAAAAGTCTTCATGCAGTTTTAAGCTTTCATAACTTCAGAAATATGTGTTGCAAATTTTAAAAATTATTTTCAATAATTGATTCATTTTTTACACTATTTTTAGTTTTGTGATATTTGAATAATCCATTTGTTATTGTTTTTGTGTTTTTTTATAATTTTAGTTTCATTTGTTTTTATACTGTATTTATAATTTTCTAATGATATTTTCCAGAAATTTGTCCATTTCCCTAAATCATAAATTTTATAAAATTTTCATGTATCCTTTTATTTTGTAACAAATGCTTAATTTCAGAATAGTTTTAGGTTCACAGAAAAGTTGCAAAGGTCGTACAGAGTTCCCATAGAGCCTATACCCGAGTCTAGGCTTAGGGAAGTGGTTACGACAGAGCCTAAGAATAAAGGTGATGATGTCTTTCCTCCTAAGTTCTAATGATGCTATGCAGGTGAGATAAAAGTATTTTAAACAAAACTTGAACATGCAGAACCAATGTATCCTTTTATCCCCTTGAGATTAGGAAAACAGCCCTTCATGGGAGGGAAGTAGGGAGATCGATCCTTTTTGAGGAGAGAAGTGAAAAGTTAAAAGTCAACACGGGGTCCTCGGCACTGTTCCTAACATGCAAACCAAGTCCTAGCAGAAGTGTAAGACAGTTATACAGCAAACTTCTACTCTGTACTAGGCTCTGGAGATATCGAGGAAGCAAAAGTAAATCTACCCTTCATCGTAGTGAGAAACTTTCCATTAGAAAAGGAAATTCTGTGGGCCTATGCAAAAGTAGAGAAGGCAAGGTCTTCCAGAAGATGAAGGGCGAAAACCAGGTCAGTGTCTTCTTCAAAGACAGAAAGGAATTGGAAAGACCTTTCCAGTGGTTTCTGTCTTGTGGCTTCTGGCTTCTCATTGAGGCAGGAGGCAGCAGTGTCTGGAAAGAATAAAGTGAGAGCTTTAGTGAACCAGAACGTGTTTTGAAGAGCTCCAGTATCAATAATCAAGAAGGGTAGATAAATGTGAATAACAGGATGATTTTTTTAAAAAGCCTGGTAGTGAACCTTCACAGTTACTGGATGTCAGACTGAGCCTAACACCCTTAACCACTCAACCTCCAGCACTCCAAAGGCAGGAAACCAAAGAAATTAGGTTCCAGAACTTTCTGCTTGGCTGTCACCCTCAACCTGGAGCCCATTCATCTGGTTTCTCTTCACACCCCGTCTCCACACTTGTTCTCAGTATTTAAAATGCCTTCCAGAACTTTCAGCTGCTGACCAAGACCTTGCACTTTCCTTCTCTAGGCAAATTTAAAGGGAGTGATGAGATTGAAAAAAACACTGAAATAATTCATAGGAAATATCAATTATCCAGATTAGGTAGGGGAAAAAATGAGTTATTTTTAAAGGCAACAAGGATACTGGGGTAACTGGGACAGTTGAAAGAAATGACAAATCAGTAAATGTGAGAAGGTGGAAAGTTAGAGAGATAACAGTTTAGGGTCAGAAAAGAGAATTTCAAACAGAGTGGAATCACTTTCACATGATGACAAAAATCCAGTGTGGTCATTAGTATCAGTTTTTAGAGTTGTTTTCAGGTTAAGGTTATTAAAATTGTTTTCAAAGGACTTTAGAACTAGAGTGTTGGGTAACCAACAGTGATTCAGATAATTTTATGAGTCTCCCACCCCAACTGAAGAATGTTAAATGACTGTAAGACTGTAATAATCAACCCAAAATACACAACTGGTCCACATATATACTACAGACAGCAGAAGGGTGTGTGTGTGTGTGAAAAAAGAGAGAGAGGAGAGAATATGAATTAATATAGTGCAAAGAGCAGTATCACACATTTTTTAAATTTAATAACCTGTTCCTCTTCCTCGTATTTGCCATATGTCAGAGTCTGTGTAAAAAAAATCCCCAGCCATCTTTGGAAAGCTGACAGTTTTTGTGATCCATTGGTCTAGTGGTGAATACAGCTTTAGAAGAAGAAACTGGCATGCCCAGAGAAGACTAATGAAAGGGTTTTTTGTGTGTTCGAAACAGGTGAAATTCTTGTAAAGTTAATAGTTTTAGAGGCAGTCTCAGGCAGTTGATATCTGACAAATATTTTAGCTCTTCTTAGATAAAGAAATAAAAGGCACAGCAAAGTAAACGGTTTTCCTAAGTGAAAATGCCAACCCAGGAATCTCTGTTCTCTCATCTTTAACCAGAAGAGAAAGCTATCCTTTGAATTCTGGAATTAGTCTTTGTGACAGTTTTATAGTGAAAACCCATCCCTCTCTCTCCATACCCATCACTGATTTCTAGGATCACTGAGACAGGCCAAATGCCAGAGAAACACCTACTGTCAGAGGTAGAAGGGCAGGAGGTGGTGATGCCATCTGTGCTTCTCTTCACTTCGCTTCCTCCGTTTTGTTTTCCTTTAAATGGATTTTTCCTTGGTGTTTCCAATCCCTAAGCTTTTTGCCCATGAAAATTAGATTCTGTTATCTATGCAAAGTAAACATAAGACTATGTATAAAGGGAAATAATCCACTAGGTTCTTCACGAAAAACTCCACAAAACCTTGTGGGTATACAAAGAAACTCCATTCTTTCATTTGTGAATGACTGAAACATGCCCAGGTGAACTAGAATATGGAACTGGAACCTATAAGAATCTCCCAGGTACCTAGAGCAACAAATCACAGTGCTTTCTGAACAATATTTCATGAGAATAAGGATATTACTGTAAGACTTCTTTAGGTGTACATGGTTGAGATGATCAACTCCAGTTACCCTGACCATCACAGTATTATGGAGTCTCATATCTACATAGCTGCCTTGTCAAAATTAATACTTATATGATTCTGTTGAGGGAAATATGCACTTACTTTGACAGTCATGATTTTCAGTGGTTAGAAACATATGAATTAAGCAAGACTGAACTTATACATGAATCCAACTTTTGAAACACTAAACCTTTGTTTCAATAGCGGCTTCTTCCTCGATCTCTCTCTTGAAATAACATTGACTTAGGTTGATTATTAATGTAGTCATTATTCATTTAGAAAAACAGAAAAATATCAAATCACATTAAGAGGAAATTAAAAAATCACCCTTACTCGTGCCATGACAATTTAATAATAAACTATAACCACTTTAAAACTTTACCTATAAAAATGATTGTTTTTAACATAACATTTTATCACAAGAATTCCCTACTATCCTACTTAATAAATAGTTTATTTAACCATGCTCTCTTGCTCAACATTTAAGCTGTTTTCAATTTCTGTATATTATAAATAAAGTTACACCGAAATGTTTGTCCATGTTTTAGCAGATGGTTAACATGTAGTCTAGAAGTGAAAGCACTGAAACAAATGATGTATATTTTTTAAGCCTTCAATATAAATTCCTTCCAGAAAGGTAAGAATAAAGGAATTTGTATTTCCTTGCAAATTAAAACCACAAGGAGATATTACTTCACACCAGTTAGGATGGCTAACATCCAAAAGACAAGAAACAATAAATCCTGGCAAGGGTGTGGAGAAAAGGGAACCATCCTACTCTGTTGTTGGGAATGTAAATTAGTTCAACCATTGTGGAAATCAATAAGGAACATCCTCAAAAAACTAATAGAAATACCATCTGATCCAGTATTTCCACTCCTAGGAATCTACCCAAAGAAAACAAGATTCCTTATTTCAAGATGACATATATACCCCTATGTTCATTGCAGCACTATTTACAAGATATGGAAGCAACCTAAGTGTCCATCAGTAGATGAATGGATAAAAAAGATGGGGTACATATACACAATGGAACAGTATTCAGCCATAAGAGGAAAGCAGATTCTACCATTTGCAACAGTATGGATGGAGCTAGCAGGTATTATGCTCAGTGAAATAAGCCAGGCAGAGAAAGACAAGCATCAAATGATTTCACTCACTTGTGGAGTTTAACAATGAAGCAAAACTGAAGGAACAAAACAGCAGAAGACTCACAGACTCCAAGAAGGAACTAGAGGTTACCAAAGGGAAGGGGTTGGGGAGGGTGGATGGGAAGGGAGGGAGAAGGGGATTAAGGGGCATTATAATTAGCACACACAATATAGGTAGGTCACGGGGAAGGCAGTATAGCACAGAGAAGACAAGTAATGACTCTATAGCATCTTACTACACTGAAGCACAGTGATTGCAGTGGCGTGGGGAGGACTTGATAATATGGGTGAATGTTGAAAACACAGTGTTGCTCCTGTGAAACCGTAAGACTGTGTATCAATGATACCTTAATTAAAAATAATAATAATAATAATAATTTGTATTTCCTTTCACCCTGACAGCACTGAGTTCTATATTTCAGAAACTTCTATAGTTTGGTAAGTGAAAAATATTCCCCTTAATTGCACTAATCTGCAAAGATTTTATTAGTATGTTGAATTTTTTAGGCTTATTGTCAATTTGCTTGTTTTATTTCATGAGTTGTGTGTGTTGTCACTATGATTAGATTTAGTCTATTCCATATTATTTTGCACAAATGCTTTGCTTCTTCTGACTTCCAAATACTTTCTCCAGTTTTTGGCTTTCTTCATCATGCTTATGTATTTATTGCATTTGGAATTCTACTCACTTGTAATCAAATATACTGAAAATTTTATTTGGGGTTCTCTACTTTTGTGATCTCTATGTGAAATTAGATAAATATTTCTAAAATTGTCTCCCAAGAGTTTTGTTATTTGAAATTTTCCATTTAGTTATATTACGTATTTAAAAAGTGCCCTAATGCTTTCTGTTATTATATATTATTCACATGGACCACCTGAAATGGATTTGTACCTTGCATACTAAAACAAAATGAAGCATAATTCATTTTCTTAATTACAAAAGTAAATTTTTAAGATCATAACTCTAATATGGACAAACACAATGCTTCACAAGTCTTAAAAACATATTTGAAGAAATGTAATATATGAATTAATTAAAAGTGGGTACAAGGAAAAAGAGGTGATGTCAATTGAAAGCAATTACATTAGAGAAATACCTACATCTTTTTTCAACAATAATAATAATATGTAGGTATTGTCTATTACCTTATCAGTCTCTCACTTGTCCAAATTTTTATTGCTACTTCAGGATACAAGTCCATCCACGTTAAGAATATGTGCTGCCCACATAGGAAAAAAAGGAACAACCTTGCCCTTCATCTGTTTATTATTGCGAGAAAGAAACATTTTCCAGGCCTACTGACCCTGAAACCTCTTTCAAAAGGAGCCATAAGTGGCTTTCTGAGTTTGGAGCTTCATTCCACATGCTTTCTCAAATGTCCTGGGTCTAAAGAGCTGAAAGCAATTACAAAATATTGTTCATGTCCAGGAGAATAGAGAGCAGGACTGAGTCTTATCTGGGTGTGGTATACAGCGAATAATTCAGCGGACTATCTGATGTAAGTGAAAATCCGTCCTTTCTTCAAACTTAGCAATGAAGAGCACAGACTCAGTGGAGCTGGTCACTTTCTCATTCATAGCAAGCATGGAGTACTTTTTATTAAGCTCTACCTAGTGCAACTTTCATGAAATATACACAATACCGCTGCAAAAACAAGAAAACAAGAAACACAAATGAAGATAATTACTCATTTCTGTATTCTTCACAGAGCTTAGAGCATTGTGTTCTGTAAGTAGAAAATTTTCTATATGACTTTTGGTAGGATAAATAAATAATTATTGAACTATAACTATATTACTAGATTGCATTATGAAAATATCATCAACCAATTTTAAACATTTGGTTTTAGCTATATGACTGCTTTTGTTTATTGTTTTCTTATTCAACACATTATTAAGAGTATTTTCCCTACTATCCCATTTAATAAATGGCATTCTATTTAATCATATTTTATTATGGGGCATTTAGAGTTTCTAAATTCTGTGTATTATAAATAAGGTAAATCTGTTTTTTCTATCATCCAAAAATAAATTATAAACTTTATAGAATAATGTAGAAAAATCTTCTAAAAAGTTTCAATTGCTTTCAAGCCTATTCACTCATCTCATTATTTTGGGTTTGTCTAAATTGAGTTTGTCAAATGAATTTTATCCAAGGTCAACTCTCATTTAGGCATAGAAATAAAGGAAAAAGACAATTACTATTAATACTTTCTAAGGACCACAACTGACTTGCTTCGGTTGTAAATTGGTTTTAATCATTATCAAGCTAAGTGAGTCAGATTAATCAATATTAACTATTTCCTCAAGAGAGGATGTAAACCAATATTAGGAATTTTCATGAGATATCACAGATTTCAATCAAGAATCTGTGTGCCTATGTATATATGGGAAGCACATCATCATTCGCTTGAACTAGTGGGAAAACAATATACTTTCAAAAATCTCTCCCCCTCTCTTTCTGCAGGTGTTGCAAAGTCACGTCAAAATATTGCGATTAGAAAATTTAAACACTGCAAAACAATTTTCTATGCAGAAATGAATGATCAACTTTTTAGAATAATCTAGAACTACCTTAATTCCTGTTTGATATTTCTATTTTCTGTTCATTCTTTTTATATACAAGCCTTATAGCTGCCTGGAACTGCCCAAGACAGGAGCTGAGAGTTGGGAGAGAGAGAGTCCATGGAAGCCTGGACTATGTTTCTCTTATGCAATCTTTCATTCCCCATCATTCCCTTGCATCTTTCTACAGCTTGTTTACTTGAATGGATCCTTCATTCGGTTGAGGCCTTTTTGATCATGTTCCTTTCTCTATCCCATTTGCCTGGTACAATGTCTGGTTACAGTAGCTGTTCCCTTATGTGGTGGACTGAACAAAAGGTGGGAAGGAAGGAAGGAAGACCCAGTCTGGTGGACATCTTACCTTCTTACACCTAGCTCATTAAAAGTAACTTTTATTTTTATCACACAAAGAATAAGAGACAGATTGAAGAAAATACCATATTCACCAGCTATCAAACTCAATCTTCAAACTCCAGGGTTATCATTTGGTTTAAAATTTGGGAACTCCTGGGCAGTAGACATAATGATATTTAAATGAAAGATTTAAAACTTCATCCTAGAGCATTTCAGTCAGTACTGTTTCATCCACAATCCTGGAATGCAGGGAATGATGCCATTTGACAATATAACTTATACTAAGTTATCAGTTATAGAGTCGATTCTAGGCAAATTATTTATATACACATCCAAGAACTTAAATGGATATTCAAATAGCAATTTTGAAATAAGACATTATTAAATGTCATTGTAAAATGACAAGGGACTGATCTTGTACCAATAGGCGTTTGATATCTATTAGTAGATAGATTATAACTATAAACTGAGAAGTGTTCATTTTTTGCTTTTGTTACCATGATGAGAAAACTGACCTAGAAGAATGTGAGCCATCAACTATCCTAGACAGAGACTTGCTGGAAACACACTTCACTTGAGAAAGTGCAGCAAGCCCACGTGTGCAACACAAGGCCCACTTTTTAAAGGAAACATCTTGAGCTTTCTCCTTTTCCCTTCTCCTCCATTCAACACCACTTCGGAAAAGGAAAAATTTTCAGTGCATGTGCTCTGATAGATCAGAATGTTTAAAAGAAGTAAAATCCTGCACTTGAAAGCCCATTTCCCAAAAAATGAAGATGTTGTCATTGAAGTGGACCAACACAGACACCAAACTGTGAAGTGTACGATAGAAATACATGTACAACAGAAATGAGAATTCTGGCTGTCTTACCAATTCACAGTTCTTACCTCAAAGTTGAAGCTTGAACATACATTCTTGGTTATATGTATTACTGACATAGAATGTATTCTACAACTGATAAGCTGGCATAAGCTATACTGTGAAATGACTATTTTCCATATAGTAGTAGGAAAATGGAAAAAGTAACTAATTATTTACCTAATGCAAATGGTGCTCTCTCCTTCACTTGCCATTTGCATGTGGGTTATTCTTGAGGAAAACATTTTGGTAATTATGTTCCATTCTCCATTTTATCTAATCTTACAGAAAATGCAAGTTAGGAATCTTCCAGAAGGATTTTTTATTCCATTCTCTTGTACCATTTAACTGCCATCAAGTTACCTTTTTAGAAATGTTTTAGCAGATGAAAAAAGATTATTTTTAAAGCTGTAATTAAAATTAAGTATGTCACTTACATTTGTCTTCTTTGCTGTGATAATACCACTGAAAGCTATTACAATATGACAAAGTTATACTTTTGCATTGCTCAGTTTTTGCTTTTTAAAATCTCTTTTCCTGAACTGTAAAGGGGCAAATTACCCATTGAGTTGTCAGTACTATTTTTTCTTGTGAGTTTAATAAAAACATTTGACGTGGTCAGTAGGGCACAGGTGAGAGCAGTGAATAAAAGAAGTTTACGTTCTATCTTAAACCAAGAAAATACAGTATTTAGAGGTATTTGTATTGCACATAGCCATCGTGAATTCCCGATATTAAAAATTAATTCATAAAACAGGTAAAATGGAATTCTTATTTCTACTGCCTTAAAAAAAAGGTGGAGGTTTTTCCACTTTACAAAATAGTCAACAGTTCTTTTCTATCTCCATTTCCCCTAATAACTGTGACATTTGATTTGATTTGTAAAGCTCCCATCTATCAACAATGCCATACTGGCCCACACATACACTCTGCAGGCATGGCAGACCTGAAGCTTGGTTCGGCTGTTTTTCAGGAATAACTGTGTCACAGGAACTCATAAGGCAACTTTAAAATACCATCTTTGCACTTTATATTTTCAATAATTTTTTTAAAAGCAGCAATCAAATCATTTTCTAGCACCTTTCTTTTCAGTAACTCTCTGTGGAATTATTTTTCTCCCCATTTTCTGGATAAGGATCTCAGGCCTCTGCTCTAGGTGATATTCTCAAAAGGTGGAGACTTGGACCTGATTGTTGGACTGCCAGCCTGGGACACTTTCCAGTCTACCAAAGTTGTCTCATGTCATATAACACTTGGGACTTTAAAAAAATCCCAGAAATCATATCAGAGGTAAGTCAAGAAATGGTTATAACTGTCTCTTCAGAATTGTTAAATGTGGCTATTTGTCATCGCCCTTGTGCTTATGGACCAAGTTTATCCCACTTCTGAAGTCAGACCGATAGGTATTGGCATTTATGAAGTTCTCTACTCAGGACACAATATGTTTTGACCTTGTACTCTTCCTGAGTCATTTTATGGAAGCATCTGATGACCTGCCTGGTTGGGAAAAACATATCTTTCCAATGCTTTAACTCAAATGAATGACATGTGTAAGATAATAAACACATAAATAAGTAGACGATTTATTGATAGATAAAATCAGCATTTAACTTGCAAATAAAGATGAATGTATCCATCAAAACACGGAGACTTAAAAGAAATTACAGATTTAAAAAGGTGACACCAAATGTCTATTCAGAGCAAATAACTCATATTAGTAAACAGATTAGATTTTCTTCCCACTTGCAACCACTTGCAAAATATTTCTAGGGAATCACATTTATTTTTAGCATAAACTTCTTCAGACTATATTCTAAGCACAAACTAGATCAGTGGCTCTCACCTGGGGCAACTTTGCTCTGCAGAGGGCATTTTGCATTGTCCAGAGACATTTTTGATTGTCACTACTGCGTGATGGGGTGCTGCTGGCATCTAGTGGGTAGAGGCCAGGGACGCTGCTATGATGCCCAGGAAAATCCCCCATGACAGAGAATCTTCTGGCCTGAAATGTCAGCAGGGCTGAGGCTGAGAGATTCTGCTTTAGAGAACACATTTGGAATGTCATACAGAAGGTAACACAAGAAAACACTCAGCAACTGTGTGATAGCAGACACTAATGTTGGTGGGAATGAAACGGAGGCAAATGGAAAGGCCCAGGACACAATGAAACTCTGTGTCATAACAGTTTGATGCCAGTTTCCTACGAAGCTCAGGTCACGAAACACTGTTTCTGCTGGGCAGTGTCGCCAAATTGCCTTCCTGAGCTACTGCTGTTTCTCTGAAACCAGCGTTGGATACACTTCTGACAAACGGAAGCTCACAGAGACTATACCCCAGCTCAGGAGGTGCTCTGCCAATGAAGCCTCCTCCTCGGAATGTTCTCCCATGCACAGTGACGTCTGAAGTCAGAGCAGGACTCTTCCAGGTCTTCCTGACTTGCTCCTGTATGTCTCCTTCTCACAGAGCTTTCCTGGTTGTCCTTCTTACCTCCTCCGTGGAGGCAACTGCCTTCATTTTTCTCTGACCTCACCTAAGCACAGAAGGAAAGCGTTTGCACTCTGCATTCCTTGTGATTTCCTCTTCCCATACCATTTGCCAGCTACCCCTTTTTCTTGTGCTCATGTATTTAAGGGGAAGCAGAATGATTATTACTTGTGTCCCCATTATTCTAAGACACCTGCTCTTCTACCCCTTTGCAATCATACTCTGTGTGTTATAACTCACAGATGGTTTCCCTAGCACACTTTTTTCCTCTTCTGAGTAATCTGGCTTAGCTTGATTTAATCATTTCACACTGTTACACAAGCGAGCCAGTTTGGTTCTGTTTTCTTTGAACTGCATGCTCCGACCCAATAAACACTTGCTGAGCTCTATTTAACTGCCTTTAAAGCCATAATATGGGCTCTGAAGATCCAAAGGTTACCTAGAAGAGTTCACGTGTGTAATTCTTCAGGAAGTGTACAATTTCTTTGGTTTCAAGTTTAGAAAAACAGCAATTTGTCATGTTTCATATTACTAAACTGATAGACCTAACTCATGTGGTTTGTGTCTAAGCTACGCTGTAAAAAGGAAGTAAAATGTCAAGCTGTTTATTTCTGCATGATTTTCTTATCTCAGAAGAGCACTGGGTTTGCTTAGTCAGATCTGTGTTCAATAACATCAGCAGAATTCCTTTGCCGGTCGCTACTCTCTTTCCAAAAATGACAAATTCTGGGAAGGGAAGAGTTAAACGTTTTGACGGTTATGTCTAAACAAAATAAAAGGTAACAGTGAAGAACAGCAGCTCTCTATACCTGTGATGAGATAAAAAATCTATTCTCCTGATCACATCTCACATGCCACCTTCTTCTAAACGTGGTTTCATTATAGATGAAATGCAGAGATAAGAAGCTCCAGAAAAGAGACCTAGAAAAACATTCTTCCTTCCTGATCAGAAGCTTTCACTCAGTGACAAGAAGAAACCCTGTCTGCTGATGTCAGCAAAGCAATTTTGGACTCTGTATACTCTCCGTCGTGAGATATCTGATTCAAGTCCTTTGAATAAAAGTAAACAGAACAGCCAAAGGTTTTTATTTGACTTTAGAGACCTTCAGCTTCTTTCAAAGTCAGAAAGTTGTACTTCTTAGAGCTTTGGAAGTTGATGTGTCTTTCTTAAAATGACCTATCAGAATGAAGCAGTGCAAATCGCTGATGTTTATTACGTGTCCAGAAAGGCCACATTGCTGACACCGTACTCTAGGCAGTCACCCTTTGATGCACACAAATGACATAAAGCAGACCGTGTTCATTCTGTACACAAATTGAATTCTGAGTGAAGTTAGTTTGGGGAAAACTTCTCAAATATATTTATTATTTATATAGCTTATATAAAGTGATTTCTTTAGCTTAAAACTTCTTGGACACATGTTTAAAACATTCACTGGGCAATTAATCATCAACTCCTTGAGGACATTTTGGCAATTGCTACCTTGGACTTCTATTTAATTTTTCTGTTCTTTGCTTTTTTTTTTTAAGTTTTGAGTTTTTGTAGCTTGACTGTTGAATGAATTGTAATCTCTTCATTCATTTCATACACTTTTTTTTTTGCAACCAATGCAATATAAGCTCCATGAGGAAGAGTCATTTTGGTCTCTCTTGCTGGTGCCTAGAGGAATGCCTGGTAGTTGGCAGACACGTCAGAGTCAAGAAATATCTGTTGAATAACTTTGAAATCTCCTCACTGTGTCTAAATTTGAACCTAACCCATGGGAAAGTCCATGGGATCAGTAAGTCATTATTGATTTGAGCCTAACCCATGGGAAAGTTCACAGAATCAGTAAGTCATTATTGACTCAATATGTTGACTTGGCTACAAAATAGAGTATTATGCATATTATTTATTGAGCATTAATGTGTACAGGCATGTTCTCATTTAATCCTTAAAGCAAACCTGCAGGACAGAGTTTATTCCCAATACTCTTTTATAAGTGAGGAAACTGATGGAGAACATAGTAGATAAGGTGTCACAACTCAAGTGCAGAGGCTGGTTTCAAGTGCAGGTTTGTCTGATTCCAAAGCTGGGATAGCCTGTTAGGAGACTGTGAGTTCACATCTTAAATAATGCTACAGTGGTGTGTACTGCTATGTCTTTATATAACTTAAGCTTTTATTAAAATATTTAATAGTCATAGTACTTTGCATTGTCAAGACATTTTAGAAATCAAAGCTAATTAGATTCCTGCATTATCCCTATGATGTAAGTATTCTGATTTTCATTTGGTGGGTAAATGAAGCTAAAACAGAAAGAGAGCAAACAGGTTCCTCAAAGGCAATAGAGCGAAGTAATTTTGAAATGACTGTTCCCTCCCCTATTCTCACAATGGCCGAGGCATGTCTCAAAACACATTAGAATTATTACAGTTTACATTGTCACTAGCTTGTAGTAAAGCCAGTGATCCTAAGTTCAATGAAATACCAACAATAAAAAAGTAGTAATAATTGTCATGTCTGAATGCTAGCTATGTGTCAAGGAAGCTTCTACATTTTTGCACACCTGATTTTATTTAACCCCCATACTAAATGAGACAGACAGTTTTTGTTGTTATCATAAATGAAGATCTGACTTAGACAAGTCGAGGTAACAGAGCTAGTTTTTGATGGAGAAGGATTCAAATTCACATTTATCTCAGTTTAATATGGGTGTGCTTACCTACCCTGCTACACCTTATCCCTGAGGCACCCACTCTGCAGCACAAATTGCAAGCCGTGAGACGGCTGCTCAGATGTAGAAGGGAGCAGGCGTGGACGAACAAGACACTATTAATCCGAGTGTTTATTAAGACATATGCAAGCGCACAATCCTCTAAGAAAGAATGCTGCTGATCAGTTAGTAGAAGTGCAGTTCCAGGCCATATGCTTGACAAGATTTCAGGAACAGGAGGGGGTCTCTGTGACCTGGAATAATCAAAGACGTCGTAAGCAAAGTGGCCTTTGGGTTCAGCCAGGCTCTGAAGTTACGCTGTCTCTCCTGTCTTCCAGCTGGGCTCCCATAAGGGATAGGAGAGTGAATGAAGCAGGTGGGCCCATAATGGTAGGATCTGGATACAGTCAGTGGAGAGGAAAGGGAACCCCAGACACTGGGATAGGAAAACTCATCATGGAGTCAGGAAAGGCATGCCATATTCTGGTACTACAAGGAGTCAGGTAATCTGCAGAGCTCATACCAGGAAGGAAGAGAAAATCAGATTGGATAGACAAGACATTCTTGAAAATTAGGCAGAAGGATTTGATAGCATTGGCAACTGCTAGCTCTTAAGATGAGTTTTTTTAGGAAGAATTTCCTGGTGATACTAAAAGGCAGAGACACCAGGAGCAGAGCGTAGTCAGTTAACAGTTATCAAGTCTATCCTAACGTGACGTGGTGAGTTATGGACTGTGGGGACTGAAAGGAAGGAGTAAATGCTAAAAAGAGATGTTAAAAAGCAAAAATAAGGTGTCAAGTTATGTTTACTGACAAAGGGACAATCTACCTAGATATCTGAAATAATGAAGCAGTGTCTAATTTATTTCAGAAATAAGGACAGACCAGCAACGTTTCTAAGCCAACAGGCTGACCTGTAAACATGCTGGAGAGCAGAGTAACCAACTCATGTGGGGAAGAGCACAGACCTTGGCCCAGCAGTAACAGAGTCTAAGTAACCAAGCCAGGAATATAGACTGTTGGCAATGGTGACCTTATTTCCAGTACTGCGTGGGGGATTTTGTCTTCTGACTTTTAATACATTTGCACAAAGACCTATACAAAGACCTATTAAGTGTTTGTTCATGGTCTTCATTATTATTATTGTAATATAGTATTTTAATTTGGTTTGTTCTAGAAATTATATGATAACATAGAAAGTGTATCTTTAGCATCCTAGTAAACTTTAGACAAATCTTTTGATTTGTTTTCTACTTCTGTAAAAATATGCTATTACTTCAAAAATATTAGCCCACATCGCATATTTATACGTAATCACATGATTTCAAAGAAGCAACCCAAGTTCCGATGAAACTGTAAGTCAGATTATTTATAGTTATTGAAACAATTTAATTATATTTCAAAATCAAAAGAGAATTTTAAAAGAACGACGTGTATAAATTTGTTGCACATGTAAGATTATTTACTATATATAGTTCAAAACAAGCTGGTGACTTTAAAAAATTCATTGTATTCTCAAAAATCACAAAAAGGATTGAAGAGTTAAACAGAGACCTGAAACCATAAAATTCTTAGAAGAAAACACAAGGAAAATGCTTCATAACATCGATCTTGGCAATGATTTCTGAGGTTCGATACTGTAGGGACCAAGGATAGGCTGTCCCAAAATATGCAGATTATTTCAGTGTTGAGAATAATCAAGACCCCTAAGATTCAGAAAGAAACTTTGACCTCCCACCTCCAATTTGCATGAAAAGAATTTAGATAGAGGACCTGCTCCAGGAAGAGAGCTTATCATCTTAGATAGGTGTATTATAATGTAAACTAGGGGTGCTGAACAGGGAGGGGTGTGGCTCAGTCTGTTAAAATTCTTTGTGCCCCCTCATTGTTTCTGTGTGGCCCAGTGGATATTTAATTATCAAACATTTATTCTTTTCTTATTCCTATGAGTTGCTTCCCTTTTTCTTTCAAGTCTCAGGCCCCCTACCCTCTTCTTGGTTCAGGATAACATAAATATCTGATTTTCCCTGACTTTCTTTGCAACCCATGTCTGTGGCCTCCACGGACTTATGTAATTAAACTGTTTTTTTTCCTCCTGTTAATCTGTCTCATGTCAATTTGATTCTTAGACCAGCTAGATGAACCTGGAAGGGTAGATGTTTCCCTCCCCAGCAATACCAAAAACATGGGCAATAAAAGTAAATATAAAGAAGTGAGACTATATCAAGCTAAACGCCTTCTGCATGGCAAAGAAAACAATCAACAGAGTGAATAGAAGAAAACATTTGCAAACCATATATCTGTAAAGGGGTTAATATTCAAAATATATAAACTCCTATAACTCAATAGAAGAAAAAGCAAATACTTGATCGAAAAATGATCGAAGGACTTGGCCTTTATCCAAAGAAGATATTCAAATTGCCAATAGGCTTATGAAAAGTTACTCAAAATCATGAGTCATCAGGGTTAGTGCAAATGAAAACCACAATGAGATATCTCTTCACACGTGTTCCGTTGGCCATTAGAAAAACGAACAAGAACAAAAATGAGCGTGGGTGGATTGTAGAGAAAATGGAACTTGCACGCTGTTGGTGGGAATGTCAGGTGGTGCAGTCGCTATGGAAGCAGTATGAAGGTTACTCAAAAAATTAAAAATAGGACTACCACATGATTCAGCAACCCAGCTTCTGGGTTTTTATCCAAAAGAATTGAAATAAAGATCTCCAACAGATATTTGTACTCCTATGTTCACTGCAGCATTATTGACAATAGCCAAGAGAAGGAGCGATCCAAATGCTTACCAGTGAATGAATGGGTAAAGAGAATGTGGTGTATATGTACAGTGGAGTGTCAGTTAGCCTTAAAAAAGAAGGAAATCCTGCAATATGTGAGAACATGGATAAAGCTTGATGATATTACGCTGAATGAGCAAATACTACATTATTTCACTTTTTGCGGTATCTAAAATAGTTAAACTCACAGAAGCAGAAAGTAGGAGGACTGCCAGGAGCTGGAGTGGGCTGGAGTGGGAGTGAGGAGTTGCTGCTCAACAGGCACAAAGTTTCAGATAAGCAAGACGGAAAAGTTGTAGAGATCTTCCGTGTAACAGTGTGCCTACAGTTCACAATATTGTACCGTACACTTGAACATTTGTTAAGAGCGTAGATTTCCTATGTGTTCTTACCACAGCAATAACCATACTAAATAAAATGCATGCCAGAGTGTTTTGTTTCAGAATGGCATTTGATTCTTTTTTATAATCTCCTCAAACAGTATTTAAAGCCATCAAAGGCATTTATCATAAGCTTAAAAGAATAAAAGCAGTTACTGGTCAGGTTTTCATCACTGTTATTACGTATTAATGAATTCTATTACCAATGTTACCTAAGTGTGCAGTGTTCTCACTACAATTGGCTGTTAAATGAATCTTGTCAAGCTTAATACTGTTGATGGGCAACAGCTGGACTGGCCAATACATATTGGCTGGTTGTCAATTGCATTAATTGCCCTGTGAAGCTACACAATCATGTGACATTATCAAGTGTGGGGGTTGGGGGTGGTAAGCAACAGGAAACTGCTGTTTGAATCAAGCTTTCAAACCTTTACTGCACTGTTACTCAAGCAAATGTTTAGAATTCAGTTTACACAGACAATAATATCAGTACCAATTAGTAAATTAACAGTATGTATTTTACATAAAATAATTATTTTTGCATTTTATCACTGTGGCAACTAAAGACCATAATGACTGAGAAGTCCAACTGAGGCAGAATTAATACTACAGGTAGTACTTGAGCATGAATGTCATTGGTTATGAAGACAAATCTATCCAATTATTCTTCCTAAAAATGAAAGAAGAGCAGCAATGATAGTCAACATTTCAATTCAACATTTTAAATTAAAAGAAAAGTTGTATTTAGTGTCTGGTTAAGTGTTTATAAACTACTGCACTGTTTAAGACCAGATATTTTATTTGAGATTATCACTTAAAGACCATTTTGTTTCTTTCTGGAAATCTTTATCTTAAACAGGTGAAAATGTTTTTAAGTTGTAGCTTAAAATGATAATCATGTATTTATTGAGTCGTAGAAGGGCCCCTGGTCGGGGTGCCGGCGTTGTTTGTGAAATGCTGCCATCTATGGGACAGCCGTGGGCATTGCATACAGGGCCCAGGGCAGGAAAACCACACTGTGGGCTGATGCTCTGCAATGTGGCTAGTTCAGCAAATGAAGCAGTTCTTGGTCAATAAACAGGAATAAAAATTGACAGCACTGGCTAGAAAATAAACTTCAGAAACTCCAAGCTGGGACTGCTCACAGCCACAGCTATTCCTTGGGGTAAAAATATGAGTTGCAAGGCAGTTACTCAGCTGTAGCTTTGATCCAAATCAGTCTCTCTGTTTTTTCCCCACACACACCAAACACACACACACACACACACACACACACACACACAGACCTACACCTTCATTTAAAATGTTCCAATGTTATTAAATATAACATAAACTCATGCTCAATGTTGAAAGAATATGACTTTCCACACACTTGCAAACAGATATCTTAAGTTAATTATTTTAAAAAGCTGCCCACTCTAAATAATAACCTAGTCGAATTTGGCACCTGTCCCTGACCTTCATGTATGTAATTGAGGCATATGAGACAAGGAGACACATTTCCTTTCAAAACACTGCAAAGAAATGCTGATTTCACACCCAGGCATTTCAACCACTATGTCACTTCATGCCCACTTGACCCCTAGGAGGCAGATACTATTGTCAATGTCCCTATTTCCCAAAAGAGTAAATAAAAGTTTAGGAAGATAGGTCACTTTGCTTAGGTTTTACAGATACATAAGCAATAGGCTCAGGATATGAACACAGTCCATTTGACTTGTGCAGCTATCCACTCTCCTAGGCCTTCTTGTGGTCAAGGAATGATGACTTAAGTCTTCTTTATTTTCTGTTTTCATTTTACAGCTCTGTGGCCTTGGGCAAATCATTTAACTTTCTTTTGTCTCAGCCTTTTCATGCTTATGACAAAAGCATTACACTACAGATTTCTATGTTCTTTTCCAACAAAATTAAAAATTACATGTGGATAGAACTATTAAGATTCTTTAATTCAGCCCCTTTACTTTAACATAGAGAAGCTAAACTTCTGAGAAAAATGATTATCAAACATGTAGGAGGCACTGTCCTTGGAAGAATTACTTCGCATGTATCAATAACTACCTTTAAGGACCTCAATTTTAGTTTATTCCAGGCCCTCTGGCTCTCACCTGGCCAACTGAGTGAAGAAATAGAGAACAAAGAAGGAGCCTTGAATACCTTCAAAAGGCAAAATAGTAATCCAGTGTAGACCAGGAAGGAACCAGGAAGCATTAGTGACAAGGCTTGGCATCCAGTATGCTGAACCTCAAATGGGATAACAAGCTTGCCAGTGGGATAAACGAGCAGGCACTCCACCAAACTACTGTCTTGATAGTGAGAAGATTATTACTTTCCACAGTGATTTATACCTCTTTGGGTGCCCACAACATGGCTCAGTATGATGGTTTTATCACTAGTAGTGCTCAGAAATTATTTGTCAAGTGAATGACAAATAATAAAGACACTCTTCCATTTCTTTGCAGGAGTGGAAAGCTGCAAAGAGCATTGTTTCAAACTCAATGAAGAGAAAAGCCTATGTTACTTACAGTATCACAACTTCCCTTGAATTCATTAGAGAGCTGATTCTTCAGAGCAATAAAGTAAACCAAATCGAAAGACTAATAAGCCCATTTTAGGAGAGACAGGACACACAAACTGTCTCTCACCTGAGCTGGGACATGAGAAAAAGAGGTGACCATCAAAGAAGTGGTTATAGAAGAAATAAGCAAAAAATGTAATGACTCCTTAAAGTTCAAGAATGGACGACTGTGTTAGTTTGGGAAGTTTGTGCCTACTTGCAAGATTTTTTTTCAATGGGCCTCCAACAAAGCAAATACCTTAAGCCTCTGATGAAGGGGTAGAAGAAAGTGCAGTCAGACTCTGGGGAGCAGAAGGGAGCTCTCAGGACACAAACAAGGGTCCATTGCTATTAGGAAAATTATTGGCTCCTATACTCTTGGGAAGGAGAGACACAAAACAATCTTAGACCCAGAATCCTATACTGATACCACTTGGAGGCATGATACCACTAGGAGAGGGGCAGGAAATTCCACACTGTGAAGTATCTGAGATGTTACCCTACTTAAAAGCTAACAAATTAGCTTAACACAATTTCATGAATGCTGGCCGAGTAACACAAGCTGCCTAGACTAAAGGAAAGGACAGTTTAATAGTTATAGCAATAGTGGTAGTCAGATTATCATCATTTTCTTTCACCACGTCCCTGAGCCCTAATGCCCATAGGGTGACATGATGAAGGTTAGATGATCTTGTACATTCAAATTGTCTTACAGAGAAGGAACTCTGATTTAGGATGCTTCATTCTTTTATGACAGACAGAAAACAAGCCCGACTTTTCCTCCAGAAGGAGATTTTATCTATATTATAATGAACAGCAGACATCTGCCATTTGCTCCAGAGAAAAATAGTTTTGTTTTTTTTTACAAAGTTGTTCCCTATAAAAAATAGAAAGATAGTCCAGGGAGAGGAGGAAAGGGGCATCGGTGTCTCTTCTGGTATAATCTGATGGAGAATTATTTCCTAAAAAAATATCAGCCACAGATATAAGACAGTTTGCTGCCATGGGAAGAAGGAACAGAAATATTAAAATGTTCTCACCTGGAAGCCAAATAGGTCCTGCCTGAGACTGAGTCTGGACCAGAATATAAAAGGGAGCTTTCAGCTGTGCCATGAGCCATGCACCGAGTACTCAGCACAGCACTGAACTACTGGGAGAGTGATGAGAACATGGAGAGAGACTCTGCTCCATGGTACAGGGTATAGAGGGGTGAACAAAAGCTGATAAAGGAAAATGGACACCAAGAAAAACTTTGGAGACTACAGACTTTTAGCAGCTGGAGGAATTTGAAGCCTCAAGTGCATTAAAAATAACCATAACCACAAAACTCAACCCCACACACTACATTCCTGACAAGTGAAACCATTACTAGGTTTGAATACTATTTTCCTTTACTTATAGTGTCCTATATGGCATATCTAACATTCAATAAAAAATTATGATACACACACACACACAGATTCGAAAAAACAACCCATTTTCAAGAGCTAAAGCAATCAACATGATAAAAAGCAGAGATGACTCAGATATTAGAACTAACTGGAAGAGGCTTTAATGCAGTTATCAATAAATATTAAAGGATCTAGTAGAAAAGGTGGAAAGCATCAATGAATGAATGGGAAATTTCAGCTGCCAGAAATATTAGCATTGAGACTATAAATTAAAAATAAAATAAAAGCCATATCAGAGATTAAAAAAATAAATCCTTAGCAGACTCATGATTAGAACAGACATAGATAAGGAAGGACTCAGTGAATTTTAAATCAGGTCAACAGAAGTTATTCAAATTTCAGCACAAAGAGTCTAAAAAACTATAAAAATAAATGAATAACAGAGATTCAAGATCTGCCACACAATATCAAGTGTTATAATATGAAATTGGAATTCCACAGGAAGAGAGTTAATAAGGCTGAAAAAATTATTTAAGGAAGTAATAGCTGAGAATTTTATAAAAATAATAAAAATCATCAAATCACACATCAAAGAAAATTTCAAACACAATAAAAACAAAACAAGAACATATCTGGAGAGATTATAGTCAAACTGAAATATAAAGATGAAGAGAAAATCTTGTAGGCGGCAAGATGAAAAAAATATTACAGGAAAATAAAGATAAGAATTACAGAAGACATTTCTTTAGAAGCAGTACAAACCAGGAAGATAATGGAGTGACAATTTAAAAGACTAGAGAAAATACATGTGTTGACAAAATTCTATACCCAGTGAAAATATCTTTCAAAAATAGAACCGAATAAAGATTTTTGCAGACAAAAGTTGAAAGAATTCATTGTTAGCAGACCTGTATGTTCAGTAATATGAAAGGAAAGCTCCTCAGGAAGAAAGAACAGGAGATTAGGTGAAAACAAACCTCACAAGAAATAAAGATCCCTGGAACGTTTAAAAAGCATCAAAATTCAAGAAGCACTTTTAAAGCTATATTGTAGACAACTGGTAATGGAAAATGGAAGTTTTTCTTTAAAAAACTGCATTATTTATATATTCATATTGAAATGCCTCTGTATCTGAGATGACAACAATAGCAGCAATATTATTGTCCCTCAAGTAATCTTAATAATAATAATAATAATAATAATAATAATAATAATGAAAACAGCAATAGTTGTTTGAAGTAAAACCTCAAGACGATATTTAGAATGGGAATTTTAAAAAAATCCACATACCTAGATACATCATAACCAAACCACTAAATCAAAAATAAAAATAAGAATGACAATTAGCAATTACTGTGAACTTGGTCAGATGATACTAATAATGGGAAAAAATTATCAAAATAAAAATTATATATATGTACCCCAAGCTTATCAAATCTTTGGGGGAAAATTTTTCAAAACCTGAAGCTGCATTCCAAAATTCATATTCTTTTATCCAGTTACTCCACTTTGAAGAAATAATCCTAAACACAGAAAATAATACTTCTATCAGGCCTTTTAATGCTTTACATCTATCATAGCAATCCCCTTTTGTGGCTTAAGTGGTTCTAGGCTTATTTATGGGACCATATTTAAATCATAAATCTGCTCATGCCATTTTAATTTCTGAAGGTGTTAGCCTCCATAAGCTTCAGGACTTCTTTCAGACAGTACATGGGCACTTTGTGGGCTGGTCCCAGGAAACTCCAGCTGCCACCTCAAGGCAATCTCCTGAGACTGACCCATTTGCCATAAACTATCCCCCTGTCCTGTTTACACAAACTAGTTATGTTTTTTTAAAAATCTCATGCTCTTCCACTCCTGTGCACATCCTTATCCTTCATAATAACATCTATCTTACAAGATTTGGTTAAGATTAAATATAATAATATATGTAAATATTTCAGAACAATACCTGGTATATAATATCAATTTCTAAATGTTTTTATATTCATTTATTAACTTGCATATATTTTCTCTAGGATACGATCCTTCTTTATACTGTTCCTATCACAAATTGGCTATCAAATATATTTGGTTGAAAGATAAAATTAGAATGTCCAACATTAAGAGGTTAAGAAATACTGCTTTACCCCATTATGGGTTATCACTTCTCTATTTTTAAAAAATAGTAGTTTTCACCTGAAACTAATATAATGTTATAGGTCAATTTTATCTTGATAAAAAAATGTATGAAAAGTAGTCGGCAGGTAACATTTTAAATGTTTTTAATTTAATATAAAATGAATTCTTGAAAAAAAATCTATACATATAATATTAATTCAGTATTTAAAAATATGAACAAAAGGAAAAATACCAGAAGGAATTAAACTTAACTAATAGTGGCTTGTAGGTCTTCCAACAAATCTCTGCTCATGTTTTACTAAACTTGAATGTGAATTTCTTGAGGAGAGACACTTTGAGTGGAGAAATGAAGAATATTTGGACAGAAATTCAATTATTTTTTTTTCATAAGACAAGTCACTATGCTGTTAAATTTACCTGCATGGCTTGGTAAGTTGTGACAGCCTAACTGGATCACCACTGGTGATGAAAATATTCAAGTATGAGTCTTTCCAGACCTTAAGTTTGCCTGCTTACAGCATGACGGTGAAGAATAAGTCTGTATTTTGCATTGGGGTGATAATGTTTGCACTTAACTCAAACTCATCTGAGCTATGTGGGCTCAGACATACTGCTGAGCTCCAGGGACCATTTCACTGGAAAATTTTGACGTTACCCAGATTGTTTCATTTAGCTCAGGAGTAGCTTTTCATTTCATTTCATTTGGAAGAAATAATGGCCAGCCAAAGCTTAGAGTACTATGATAGCAAATCGTAAACTGAAAAACTGAAAAAGGCTATTTTTTTCAAGAATTTTATTTAGAAAAGTATATAGGTAAGGACTCTGAAGTCTAAAGTGAGAATATTAGGCTACTAAGCTGGATCTTTTGAATTAAACTTCTAAACAGTATGCATTCCATAGCCTATTTAAATGACTGAGAAGAAAAGCATGGCTTAAACACCAAAAGAAGGGACATTAAAGAAAAAACATGGAAAGTATAATTTAAAAGTCTGAAAATCCACATTATCTAGCTAGCTTGTTAGCTATCATCATCACCTTTCTATCCCCACTAACAATAGTACACATTAATAGGTGTGCACACATATTTGTAACATGTTCATTCATTTATTTATCAGGTGCCTACTCTATCCATGTCACTCTGTTATAGACACCTGGGGTATATCAGAGAATAGAACAGTCCTTGCTCTCGTGAAGCTTATACTGGAGCAGGGGAAATAGACATTACTCAGCAGACATAATAAACAAATGCCTTATTTAGCATATTAGGTGATAACTGCAAGGGAAAAAGGAAAAGTTGAACAGGAAAGGGAGATCAGGTTTGCCAATATAACTGAGGGGGTACTTTTGCAAACAGTGGAGACAGTATGTCGATGTGAATTATGCAGCTAAAAACTGCATTGAAGTTTTTATTGAATTAAATACTTTGCAATTTTATGTGATCTGGATATGCATTTATATGTTAAATATAGTCTTATTTCAGGTTGATAAACATACATAAACATATATACATACATATACACATATGCACATATATATATACACACGCACATATGCATGTGTGTATCCATATTTCTACTGAAATTTTTTTTCCTTTAAGCACTGGCAATCTCTCATTTTTAATAAATATTTTATTTTATCCTGATAGTCTCTTGTAAACATCAACTTCTTATAGATAAATGACAAAATATACTTCAATTAATACATGTGCAAATCCTCCCCCAAACATGGACTATGTTGTTCAGTTTTAAAGACTAAGTTTGTTTTTCCACACACAAATGGGAAAGGTCTCATCATCGGCAATGTGCATCTGCTTTTGGAATTCAAATGCTACAAACCTGCCATTACAGACTATAGTCGATGAGGCTGACTGTGGCAGAAGAGAGGTGCAATCATTTTCAAAGCCATTTTATTGGACTCGAGCTTCCTTCACTGCTTCTATCTAGCACATAAATATAAAGGATAGAAATGTAGAAATATAGCATCAAACTGGTATATTAAGTCCATAACATACATGACTAAAAACTATTTGTGCTAAGATGGAATCAAATAAATTAATATTTAGTCTTTGGTTTGAGGTTTCCAAGTTTGGAGTTTTCTTCTCTTCACAGCCTCTCTTGTGTTGGGTACCTAACACTTGTGTTGATAACACATTGCTGACACTAAATATCAATTCAAGGTAAATCCAATTAAGTACAGAGACAAAACAGCTGCATTAGCAGTCTTTGCATAAATTGTATTTCTTCTATTTACTTTTTTTTTTGCAAATGAGCCTTTCAATATGAAGAATTTGAGCTAGTGTCCCCATTTCTTATTAATACCAGAAACCTAAAATTAATCCCTTAAAAGAACAGTTGAAGGTTTCCTTTTATGTTATTAGTATGAATTAAAGCTGTAAACAAATATGTCTATATCCTATATGGACTTCCTGCTTGTGAAAGATGGCTATCAGAAGTACATTTAAAGTGGCACCGTAGCAAAGAATTTCCTCCTAAAGCTAGGAAGTTGGAGTTTTTTGTGTTTGTTTTTTTTTTCTTTTTGCTAGTTTAGAGTCCTCTGCTTTCCTTCTCTATCCAGAAAAAGAAAGCCAATATGTAAACTATAAACAATTTAATTGGTAATGTAGTCAAAATAATGGGTTTGTTGCTATTAGTACAAAGTAGAGACATTCTTGAGCAGAGAGGTATTTGTCTCCTGCATTAAAAGCCCAAAGAATAGTATCGCATTACTTTTGTAAATATTTTAATGAAACTTTTTATTATTGTGATGTCCTTAAGTACATGATACAAAGCGACACGTATGTGGTATTTAAAAAGAGAGTAAAATGTAAATTACAATTTTAGCTCACTACCAATTGTTTTTCAATCTCTTTGTGATAGTCAATAGAATCCATTTGTTTAAAAAAAATGACTTATGAGAGATCCTAATTTAGTTTATAATTTAGTTTATAATTAGGATCTCAGTTAATTTGCATCTCCTTCATTTTTTAACTATAAAAATCTATCTTTACTGGATAGAAATCTCCACTTTCAAAACACTGAATATGTTACTGAAAACTATATAAAAGGAAGATGAAATCTTTTTTTTTAAGACTTAATTTTTTAGAGGAGTTTTAGGTTCAATAGCAATATTGAGTAGAAGTTACAAAGACTCCCCATATCTTCCCCTTCCCCCACACAAGCACTACCTCCCATCAGCATTCCCCACCTGAATGGAACATTTATAACAATTGTTGAAAATACATTAATGCATCATAATCACTCAAAATTCATAGATCACATTATAGTTCACACTTGCTATTGTTCATTTTGTGGGCTGGGACAAATGTATAATGACATGTATCCATCACTATAGCATCATACATAGAATTTTCACTGCCCTAGAAATCCTCTGTGCTCTGACTAGTCATCCTTCCCTCCACCCACAGCCCCTGGCAACTGCTGATCTTTTCTCTGTCTCCACAGTTTTGCCTTTTCCAGAACGTCATCCTTTTCCGATTCACTTCTTTCTCTTACTAATGTACATCTAAGTTTCCTCCATGGCTTTTCATGTCTTGATAGCTCATTTCTTTTTACTACTGAATAATACTCCATAATTCAGATGCACCAGAGTTTATTTATTTATTCTCCTACTGAAGGATATCTTGGCTGCTTCCAAGTATTGGTAATTTTGAATAAAGCTGCTATAAACATCTATGTGCAGCTTTTTGTGTGACTATGCTTTCAACTTCTTTGGGCAAATACCAAGGACCGTGATTGCTGGGTTGTGTGTAAGAATATGTTTATTTTTGTAAGAAATCACTGAACTATCTTTCTTAGTGACTTTACCATTTTGTCTTCCCACCAGCAGTGGTTGAGAGTTCTTGGTGTTCTACATCTTCACCAGCACTTGGTGCTGTCAGTGTTCCAGATTTTGGCCAGTCTAATAGGTGTAGTGGTAATGATGCAATCTAAAAAGGCTTTTGAAGTGTCTCCTATTAGAGTATAATGTTACTAGGAAAAAATGTTATGAGTTTTGTAATTAATGTTAAAATATTACATTATTAATTTTAAAATAAATCAGAAAAATATCTGGAAAAGATTACAATCATGCATAAATCCTTTTGACACTGCATACTGAGTTAAATAGAAAATAAATCACAATTAAAATCTAGGTAGTTAAATCTTCAATAAATAGTATTCTAGGAATTTTTTAAATTCCACCAGAGGAGGAGGACAAATGAGATTTAGTTTAAAAGTTTTCAGGAATGAGGCATAATCAACCAACCACTACCTACAATAATTAATGTATGTTATCTTGAAAGGCCCCTCCCTTAATCTATGGTGTGTGTGTGTGCGCGCGCGTGTGTGTGTGTGTATAGATATATGTATATTTTTGCTTTTCTTCATTTATAGGAATTCCCACATTGGTAGCTAAGGCAGAGAATTTTTTTTAAATCAGCATTTTCATGCCAAGCAGTGAACATTTTTAAATGCTTTGCATAATTTTCTAATACACTCTATTCTCAAACTCTTTCCAAGATGAAAAATACTTTTTGCAGGGAGAAAGTGATTATTTAATTTGGCACAACATAGAAATTTCCAGCTGAGGTACATTAAAACATTTTTATAATTGCCTAAAAGGCAGAAAATGTTCACCATTCTTTTGGCTATAAAAGTCTGTCTCTACTGAACAGAAATAAACAATTTTCCCAAAAAAATGTTAAGCAGATACATAGATAGTTTTTGTCTGTCCAAAGGCTTTATAAAATATCTTCTACTCATTTCCACAAGTTAAGTTTAATGATGGTTTCTTTTATAGTTATTATTTAGTTTTAAAAACATTCTATTGGTAAATTAACCATTAAAACACTATTCACTATTTCCTGAGTTCTATTTTTAAAACAAAATAATTTAAAAATAGTAACATATTAATAAATTTTAATTAGCCTTTCTGACAATGCACTTAGTTTTAGGTAACTTTCACACTAAACCTAATAAATGAGGATACTTATGACAAGATAGGAAATTTCAGAGGAAGTTCAAAACTATAAAACAAGAGAATCAATGCCAGTGCAATAGATGAAAAATGAAAAAATAAAAATGAAGAATTCCCCTTACATGCTTGCCAGTAGGTTGGACAGAGCAAAGGAAAGAAACAGTGAACTTAAAAATAGTTCAACAAAGGAATACCCAAATTGTTGCAAAAGGAGAAATATAAGAGAAATAAATATATAAACATGAAAGTGAAATAAAAACGAACATAAATGTGAAAGGAAAATATATTTTCCCTAAGAGCTATGGGACAATAGCAAACATTCTAATTTGCAAATAATTGGAGTTTCAGAATTGGAGGAGTAGAAAGGAATGACTGGTATTTCTGGTTTCAGTTTGAACATGCAAAGAGCTTGGAAATCATTATACCTGTCCTTGTAAGAAAATGCTGTTATTACTGAAAATCACCAAATCTCTCGGATCCACCAGAGGAACTGTACATACCAGAAAAACTGCCATACCCCCAAATCAAGAGAGACAGATGAAGCAAGAACATGACAGCCAGGTTAAGCTTACCTGGAGAAATTGCTGAGAAACTCTTGAAGCTATAAACAGGTGGAAATGGTTACATGGTAATTTTTATGAATTGCTAGGGACCAAGTTTGGATTCAGAGAAATTTTGGGGGGCCGCAGTCTTGGGAGGGCCTAAACTCATTTGTGGTTTTGTCCTCCAGGAACCCTACTAAATACTCCCACTGAAGAGCCAAGAAAAATGTTCTCATGGCTCTGGCAGGAAGAGGGAAAGTAAACTTAGTTAAATATGCCCAGACTATTTTCTATAACAAAGAACTACTTACCAGGGGAAATGACTTTATCGGAGCCATTTCACCTAAAAGAAGAATAGCTGGGGGAGGAATGAGTGAAGGACACAGCGCAGGGACACAGGCTTACTAAAAGACAGATTGGGTCATCAGATTATGGCACGCCTTCCCTCCCCCTCGCCTTTCCACCACATGAACAGGGCTTCAATATAATAACAGGGCACTGCAGGGAAAGAGCTGTAAGACAGAATTGTGAGCAGGAATACTTAGAGAAGCAAAAGTCAACAAGACTGACAGTAATGAGTACTAGAAGAAACTGAGACCTCTGCCCCCTACAGTTACAGCAAACATTATAAACACAGCCCATCTCCTAGACAAATTCATATAAAACTTCATACTGAAGTCCTATTACCTGATGCATCAGTTCTAGCTTTAAAAAAAAGTTTACAAGGCATGTTAAAGGCAAGAAAAAAAATGCATAAAGAAGATACAGACCAAGAAGCAGGACCAGATTTGACACATAACTTGAAATTATAAGAAAAGGAATTTTTTATTTTTCCTTTGGTGACATTCCTTTTTTTTCACTTTTTTTTAATTAAGATATCATTGGTATAAACTCTTTAGAAGGCTTCACAACAAAAACAATGTGGATATAACATTCACCCTTATTATCAAGTCCTCCCCCATATGCAGTCACAGCCCATCAGTGTAGTAAGATGTCACAGAGTTCCTATTTGCCTTCTCTGAGCTACACTGTCTTCCCCGTGACGCCACACACACCATGTGCACCAATCATGATACTTCACAAACCCCTTCTCCCACCCTACCCACTCACCCTCACCCAACACTCTCCCCTTTGGTAACCACTAGTCCCTTCTTGGAGTCTGTGAGTCTGCTGCTATTTTCTTCCTTCAGTTTTGTTGTTATATTCCACAAATGAGGGAAATCATTTGGTATTTGTGTTTCTCTGCCTGACTTATTTCACTGAGCATAATATCCTCCTGCTCCATCCATGTTGTTGCAAATGGTAGGATTTGTTTCGTATGGCTGAATAGTATTCCATTGTGTGTATGTACCACCTCTTCTTTATCCATTCATCTACTGATGGACACTTAGGTTGCCTCCATATCTTGACTATTGCAAATAGTGCTGCGATAAAAATAGCGGTGAATCTGAGAAGTTGTTTTCCTTGGGTAAATTCCTAGGACTGGAATTCCTGGATCAAATGGTATTTCTATTTTTAGTTTTTTGAGGAACCTCCATATTGTTTTCCACAATGGTTGAACTAGTTTACACTCCCACCAGCAGCATAGGAGGGTTCCCCTTTCTCCGTATCCTCACCAGCATTTGTTGTTCCTAGTTTTTTCTATGTTGGCCATCATAACTGGTGTGAGGTGATAACTCATTGTGGTTTTAATTTGCATTTCCCTGATAATTCGTGATGTGGAGCATCCTTTAATGTGCCTGTTGGCCATCTGAATTTCTTCTTTGGAGAAGTGTCTGTTCATTTCCTTTGCCCATTTTTTAATAGGGTTATTTGCTTTTTGGGTGTTGAGACATGTGACTTTTTTATATATTTTGAATCTTAACCCCTTGTTGGATATGTCATTACAAATATATTTTCCCATACTGTAGGACACCTTTTTGCTCTGTTATGGTGTCCTTTGCTGTATAGAAGCTTCTTAGCATGATGTAGTCTCATTTGTTCATTTTTGTTTTTGTTTCCCTTGCTCAAGGAGATATGTTCATGAAGAAGTTGCTCATGTTTATATTCAAGAGATTTTTCTAAGAGTTTTATTGTTTCATGACTTACATTCAGGTCTCTGATCCATTTTGAGTTTACTTTTGTGTATGCGGTTAGACAATAATCCAGTTTCATTCTCTTGCATGCAGTTGTCCAGTTTTGCCAATAACGTTTGTTGAAGTGGCTGTCATTTCCTGTTGTATATCCATGGCTCCTTTATCATATATTAATTGACCATATATGGTTGGGTTTATATCTGGGCTTTCTAGTCTGTTCCATTGGTCTATGGGTCTGTTCTTGTGCCAGTACCAAATTTTCTTGATTACCATGGCTTTGTTATACAGCTGGAAGGAGAGGAGCATAATTTCCCCTGCTTTATTCTTCATTCACAGGATTGCTTTGGCTATTTGGGGTCTTTTGTGGTTCCATATGAATTTTAGAACCATTTGCTCTAGTTTGTTGAAGAATGCTGCTGGTATTTTGATAGGGATTGCATTGAATAAGTAGATTGCTTTAGGCAGGATGGCAATTTTGACAATATTAATTCTTCCTATCCATGTGTAAGGAATATGTTTCCATTTATTGTTATCTTCTTTAATTTAGCTCATGAGTGTCTTGTAGTTTCCAGGGTATAGGTCTTTCACTTCCTTGGTTAGGTTTATTCCTAGGTATTTTATTCTTTTAGATGCAATTGTGAATGGAGTTGTTTTCCTAATTTCTCTTTCTGCCAGTACATCATTAGTGTATAGAATTGCAACATATTTCTGTGTATTAATTTTGTATCCTGCAACTTTGCTGAACTCAGATATTAGGTCTAGTAGTTTTGGAGTGGAACTTTAGGGTTTTTATGTACAATATCATGTCATCTGCAAACAGGGACAGTTTAACTTCTTCCTTGCCAATCTGGATGTCTTTTATTTCTTTGTGTTGTTTGATTGCCGTGGCCAGGACCTCCAGAACTATGTTGAATGAAAGCGGAGAGAGTGGGCATCCTTGTCTTGTTCCCAATCTTAAAGGAAAACTTTCAGCTTCTCGCTGTTCAGTATGATGTAGGCTGTTGGTTTGTCATATATGGCCTTTATTATGTTGAGGTATTTGCCCTCTTTACTCAATTTTTGACAGTTTTTACCACGAATGGATGTTGAATTTTATTGAATGCTTTTTTCAGCATCTATGGAAATGATGATGTGGTTTTTGTCCTTCTTTTTGTTGATGTGGTGGATGATGTGGATGGATTTTCAAATATTGTAGTATCCTTGCATCCCTGGAATAAATCCTATTTGATCATAATAGATGATCTTTTTGAGGTATTTTTGAATTTGGTTTGCTAATATGTTGTTGATTCTTTTTGCATCTGTGTTCATCAGGGATATTGGTCTGTAATTTTCTTTTTTGTTGTGTCTTTACCTGGTTTTGGTTTTAGAGTGATGCTGGCTTCATAGAATGAGTTAGAGAGTATTGCCTTCTCTTCTACTTTTTGGAAAATTTTAAGGAGGATAGGTATTAGGTCTTCCCTAAATTATTTAAAATTCTGGTGAAACCATCTGGCCCAGGGGTTTTGTTCTTAGATAGTCTTTTTAATTACCGATTCAATTTTATTGCTGGTAATTGGTCTATTCAGATTTTCTGTTTCTTCCTAGGTCAGCCTTGGAAGTTTGTATTTTTCTAGAAAATTGTCCATTTCTTCTAGGTTATTCAATTTGTTAACATATAATTTTTCCTAGTATTCTTTCATAATTCTTTGTTTTTCTGTGGTGTCCACAGTGATTTTTCTTTTCCCATTTGTGATTCTGTTTATGTGTGTAGACTCCCTTTTTTTTCCCTTCTAAGTCTGGCCTGGGGTTTATCTGTTTTATTTATTTTCTTGAAGAACCAGCTCTTGCTTTCACTGATTCTTTCTATTATTTTATTCTTCTCAGTTTTATTTATATCTGCTCTAATTTTTATTATGCCCCTCATTCTACTCACTTTAGGCCTCATTTATTCTTTTTCTAGTTTTGTTAATTGTGAGTTTAGACTGTTAATATGGGATTTTTTTTCTTTCCTGAGGTAGGCCTGTATTGCAATACACTTTCCTCTTAGCACAGCCTTCGCTGTATCCCACAGATTTTGTGGTGTTGCATTATTGTTGTTATCTGTCTCCACATATTGCTTGTTCTCTGTTTTTATTTGGTCATTGATCCATTGATTATTTAGAAGCATGTTATTAAGCCTCCATGTGTTTGTAACCTTTTTTGTTTTCTTTGCATAATTTATTTCTAATTTCATGCCTTTGTGATATGAGAAGCTAATTGATATGATTTCAATCTTTTTGAATTTACTGAGGCTCTTTTTGTAGCCTAGTATATGATCTATTCTTGAAAATGTTCCATGTGCACTTGAGAAGAATATGTATTCTGTCGCCTTTGGATGGAGTGTTCTGTAGATGTCCATTAGGTTCATCTGTTCTAATATGTTATCCAGTGCCTCTGTCTCTTTACTTATTTTCTGTCCAGTTGATTGGTCCTTTGGAGTGAGTTGTGTGTTGAAGTCTCCTAAAATGAATGAATTGCATTCTATTTCCCCTTTTAATTCTGTTAGTGTTCATTTCACATATATAAGTGATCCTGTGTTAGGTGCATAGATATTTATAATAGTTATATCCTCTTGTTGGACTGACCCCTTTCAATTAGGTAATGTCCTTCTTTGTCTTTTGTTACTTTCTTTGTTTTGAAGTCTATTTTGTCTGATACAACTACTTCAACTCCTGCTTTTTTTCCCTCTTAGTTGCATGAAATATCTTTTTCCATCCCTTTACTTTCAGTCTGTGTATGTCTTTGGGTTTGAAGTGAGTCTCTTGTAGGCAGCATATAGACGGGTCTTGTTTTTTATCCATTCAGTGACTTTATATCTTTTGACCGGTGCATTCAGTCCATTTACATTTAGGGTGATTATTGATAGGTATGTACTCATGGCCATTGCAGGCCTTAGATTCATGGTTACCAAAGGTTCAAGAGTAAATTCCTTACTCTCTAATAGTCTAACTTAACTTACTTAGTATGCTATTACAAACACAATCTAAAGGTTCTTTTTTTTTCTCTTCCTTTTTCTTCCTCCTCCAATCTTTATATATTAGGTGTCATATTCTGTACTCTTTGTCTATCTCTTCTTTTACTGTGGTTTTTATTACCTCTGGTGACAGTTATTAAACCTTAGGAACACTTCCATCTATAGCAGTCCTTCCAAAATACACTGTAGAAATGGTTTGTGGGAGGTAAATTCTCTCAGCTTTTGCTTATCTGGAAATTGTTTAATCCCTCCTTCAAATTTAAATGATAATCTTGCTGTGTAGAGCGTTCTTGGTTTAAGGCTCTTCTGCTTCATTGCATTAAATATATTGTGCCACTCCCTTCTGTCTTGTAAGGTTTCTGCTGAGAACTCTGATGATAGCCTGATGCGTTTTCCTTTGTATGTGATCTATTTTCCTCTCTTTGGCTGCTTTTAATAGTCTGTCCTTATCCTTGATCTTTTCCATTTAAATTATTATATGTCTTGGTGTTGTCTTCCTTGGGTCCCTTGTGTTGGAAGATCTGTCCATCTCCATGGCCTGAGAGATTATCTCCTTCCCCAGATTGGGGAAGTTGTCAGCAAATACCTCCTCAAAGACAGTTTCTATCAATTTCTCTGTCTCTTCTTCTTCTGAGACCCCTGTAATGCAAATATTGTTCCGTCTGGATTTGTCACACAGTTCTCTTAATATTCCTTCATTCCTAGAGATCCTTTTTTCTCTCTGTGCCTCAGCTTATTTGTATTCCTCTTCTCTAATTTTTATTCCATTTACCATCTCTTCTACTACATCTAATCTGCTTTTAAATCCCTCCATTGTATGTTGCATTTCAGATATGGAATTTCTTAATGACTGAATCTCCCTCCTAAATTCATCCCTGAGTTCTTGAATATTTTTCTGTACCTCCATGAGCATGTTTAAGATTTTTATTTTCAACTCTCTTTCAGGAAGATTGGTAAGTTCAGTCTCACTTGGCCTTTTTTCTGGTGTTGTGAGATTTTGGTTTGAACCAGGTTCCTTTGATGTTTCATATTTGTATGTCATGCCCTCTAGTTCCCAGATGCTCTAGTCTCTGGAGTTGTTCAGCCCCTTGAGTCATTATGGTGTAGCAGGGTAGCGGCACTCATGCCTGGGGGTAGGAAAGAGCTGTTTCCTGCTTCCCGGCTGTGGTGCCTGTCTCCAGTGTCAGAACCAGTGGCCTGAGCACACAGGCGTGAGCCGCTGTGCTTTGCGTTTGTAGCTGCCATAGGCTGGGCCTCCGTCTGGCTGGCCTGACACCAGGGCAGGGACTGCCGGTTTGCAAGCCAAAGCTGGCAGGTCAGGAGGGAGGTGCAGCAGGCTGTGTATCACATTGGGGGGCCTTAGAGCTGAGTAGCCATCCAGGGGGATGGAGCACCTGAAGCTCCTCAAAGTTCCTAACCTGCTGGGCAGAGTGCGCCCTGACAACCTTGTCCACCTATCCCTTCTCCTGAGCAGTAAGCTCCATGCAGTCCCCACCCCTTCAACAGCCCTTTCACTGCTAGGAAGCCTCTCAGACTGCCTGCCTTTCCCTTGTCCCAGACCAGCCGGATGTGGATCCCTGTCCTCCACAAATTGCTGGAATCTCATTCTCTCCAAGTATTCTGCCTGTCTTAGCCTCCCAAATCCACTAATCTGCAGAGCACCATACAATGTAGGTTTGTCCTCCCAAAGCAGATCTCCAGGGCTGGGTGTTCAGCAGTCCCAGGCTTCCACCTCCCCACTCCGTTTCTCTTCCTCCCACTGGTGAGCTGGGGTAGGAGAAGGGTTTTGGTCCTGCCAGATCAAGGCTTTGGTATGTTATCCTGTTTCTTGAGGTCTTCTCTGTGCTCCATGTGTATGCAGTCTGGTGCAGCCTTTTTTCCTGTTTCTCTTTTAGGATTAGTTGTATTAACTATATTTTTGTATTATATGTGGTTTTGGGAGAAGTTCTCTGTCTCACCTCTCATGATGCCATATTTAATCTCTCAAGAAAAGTAATTAAAAAAAACTATGATTAATATATTTGGTTGCTAAGAGAAGAAGTGGGCACCATGCAGAAACAGATGAGTAATGTATTCAGAAATATATAAGCTTTCAGAAACAAAAGGAAATGCTAAAAACCCACAACAGTGTATATATAAAAAAAAAATGAAGAATTCCTTCAAATTGGATCATCAAAGGTCTGGACTGACTGATGAAAGAATCAGTGAGTGTGAAGATAGGTCAATAGGAACTTCACAAACTGAAAATGGAAAAAGAAAATTTACAAAAGCTGCAGTGTATATGTATAATTGGAGTACCAGAAAGGAAGGAAAGATGGTATAGCAGAAGAAATATTTGACATAATAATGGTAAGAACTGCCCAAAATTACTGACAGACACCACAATACAGATCCAGGAAGATCATAAAGTAACCAGCAGTGTAAATACCAAAAAAACTATATGTATTCTATTCAAATAAAAAAAAAGATGAAGAGAAAATTCAATAGAAGCCAAGGGAGAAGAACACTTTACAAAAGAGGAAGAAGTTAAAAAAAATTTACAGCAGATTTCTCCTCAGAAACCATGTAAGGAAAAAGAGAGTGGAATGAAATAGTTAAAGATGTTAAAAGAAAAAAACCTCATAAAACTAGATTTCTATATCTAGCGCTATTATCCTTCAAAATGCAGGAGAAATTAAGTCTTTCTCAGATACAGAAAACCTGGAGGATTCAGCAGCAGGAGAGCTTCTGTGCAATAAGTATTAAAAGAAGTTACTCAGGGAGAAGGAAAATGTTATATGTCAGAAACTCAGCTCCATAAAAAAAGGAAGTATTGGAGAATGAATACATGAGGCTAAAATAAAGTATTTTCATTCTTACTCGATATTAACATAACTATTTAAATAATGACACTATAATATATTGACTGCTTATAGCAAGTGTGTATTGAGGAATCTGGATATGGTTAAAAACCTATTTGCAATTCTTCAGGCCTGACCATAGTTAATCACAGAGTCTTTACCTGGTAGGCCTCACAGTGGAAAGTTGCCCTTCCCACACCAGATTGGGTGCACAGCCAATGTGTCAGAGTGTCTAAAGGGAGTTGCAGTCTAGGAAACAAGTCATTTATTTTTCATATTTGTTTTCCTAGCCCTGGTGCTTTTGTTCCTAGGTCTTTTCATCTAAGACATTGGGTAGAGATCTTCAAGCACTTCTACTTAGGCCTCTTTATGACAGGGAGAAGGAATGCAAAAACTTGAAGACACTTTTACCTACTCTGACTCAGTACTTTTCCACTCCTAGCCCTTCACTTAAACTTTCCCAGACCACAAGATCCAAGAAACTGCCAGAGCCTTTTGTTCAAGGCCCAATGAGTTGGAGAACTGTGGGTTTTGTTAACAGCTGGTGTGTTAAATTAAGAATATGCAGATTAAGACCTGCAGAAAGAAGAGGCGCAAGCTACCCACATGGGGTCAGCAGGTAGCTTCCTTAGCATCTGAGCTCCCACTCTGGGGAAGTAAAAACCCCAGGGCAATTTTGACTGAAGGCTCAGTTTTAATGAACTCATACAAAGAAAATAAAATCACAAGATTTATTACCTAGAAATCCAAAAAATGGGTTTGTACACAATGAGCCAGGAGAAGGGCAATATTCTGTCCCAGGTCACAAGGAAGCAGGAGACAGAGAGTAGAGTAGGAAGCACCCATTACCTGTAAAATGGGTGGGGCAGTTATAACTAACTTTTTGTGGAGTCAACTCTGAGTGGTTATTTAAAAGGCACCCTGGGAAACACAAAGCAGAGGTTTGTGGCCGGCAGCCTAAGCTCAGGTGCTGACCTAAATGTCCAGACTCTGGGTGTGAGCAGGGTTGTCAGTCTGTGAAATGCCCAGACAGCAACTGAAAATAGCTGTTTTCTCATATGCCCTCAACAATGAGCTGAATCCCACATCTGTTCTTGCCCACTTGACCTTTGATTGCTTGCAGCCTGTGGGGGAAATTGGAGCAGGGGGTGCTGGAGTTTTCCCCAGTTTTAGTTCCTTGATTATTTCATCTCAGTAAATTATTAAAGGTGAAATTCATGTATCTTTAGGCTGTTGCTTTAATTGGTTACTACAACATCTGCCAGTTCAGCTCTCTCCTAGCTCAGCTGTGATCCTGAGGGAAGTAAAATGAATGACACAAATATCATAAGGGAAAACAGGGATGAATTGGGAATACTCTGTTATAAGGTACCTCTACTACACATGAAGAACTATAGTGTTATTTGAAGTTACAATTAGATTATTTTAAAATGTATATAACAAATTCTAGTGCAACCACTAAAACAATTTTTTTTAAAGAAGAATAATAGGTTGAGAGAGAAGATAAAATGGAATCATATGAAATGCTCAGTTAAAACCACAGTAGGAAGTAAAAAACAGGGTAGAAGAAATAAAATACAACTGCAACAAATAGAAAAGAATTACATACCCAGTAGATAATTAATTTAACTATATCAACTTTACATGTGTATGATCAAATACATGAATTAAAAGACAGAAATTGTCTTAGGTTTAAAAAAAAAACGGCCCACCCATATGTTGAGTGCAAAAACCTCATTTTAAATATGATGTAGATTAAAAGAAAGGGAATGAAAGAAATAAACCATGATAACACTAATTTTTAAAAAGCCAAAGAATATTAATATCAACAAAACAGATTTCAGAGCAACAACAATTATAAGGGAAAAATAAGTGCAATACTTAATGATATCCAAGAAAATGCAATAATTTTTAATTTATATGCACCTAATAGTAGGGCATCAAAATATGTAAGGTAAAGACTGATGGTACTGACAGAAATAGACAAATACACTATTACAGTCAGAGACGCCCACCTTTTAGCAACTGAGGAATTAAACATACACAAAAATCAGTAAGGATAATTGACCTGAATAGTACTTATAAACCAAAATAATTTAAATCACATTTGTAGAATAATCGATATAACAACAGCATATCCCTTTCAAGTTTCTATGGAACATTCATGAAGGTAGACAAAATTTTGAGCTATAAAACATACCTTAAAAAAATTAAAAGAATAGAAGTCATACAGGCTAGTACAGTAGAAATCAGCAATGGAAAGATTATTAGAAAATATCAAAATATTTGGAGATTAAACAATACCCTTGAAACCATGGTCAAAGAAGAAGTCCCAAAAAAAGTTTAAAAACATTCTTAAGTAGATGAAAATGAAAATAGAATTTATCAAAATATATGGGGTGCAACAAAAGTGCTTCTGAGAGAAAAATGTATAGCATTGAATACATACATTAGAGTAGAGCAAAGATCTTAAATCAGTACCCTTGGCTTCTCCTTAGAGAATAAGAGAAAGAGGAGCAATTTAAATCTAAAATCTGAAGCGAAAAACAAATAGTAACAAATAGAACAGAAATCAATGAAATTAAAAATAGGAAAGCAATAGAGAAAATCACTAAAAATGAAAGCTGGTTCTCTGAAGATCAATAAATTGGATAAACCTCTAGCTAAGCTAACCAAGAAAAAGAAAGAGGAGACATAAATTACCAATATGAGAAATGAAATAAAGGTCAACACTGTTGATCCAGAGACATTAAAAAGATAATAAAGGATTACTATAAACACCTCTGTTCTTCAATATTTGGTAACTGAGATGAAATGGACCAAAACTACCAAAACACAAAGTGAAATAGATTATCTGAAAGGATTAAGAAATGGAATCAATAATTAATAACTTTCCAAAAATGAAAGCACCATGCCCCAATGGTTTTAGTGGTAAATTCTTCCCAACATTTAAAGAAGAAATGATTCCAATTTTCCTTAATCTTTTTGAGTAAATACAAGCACAGGAAACACTTCCTAATGTACTCCATAAGAATAGTAATATCCTAACATCAAAAACAGGTAAAGATATCACAAGAAAAGAAAACTACAAATCAGTGTCTTCCATAAACATAGATGCAAAAAAAATCAACAAAATATTGGCCAATGAAATCTAGCAACATTTAAAAGTGATGATATTTGACCAAGTAGGATTTATTCTGGGAATACATATTTGGATTAACACAAATAACCACTTAATGTGATACACCACAGTAATAGAATAAAAGAAAAATCCCTGTGGTGATCAAAATTGATTCTGAAAAATAATTTGAAAGAATCCACAAACCTTTCATGATAAAAACACTCAATAAACAAAGAATAGATAGAAATGTTTTCGACCAGATAAAGGACAGCTATACAAACTGACAGCTAACATCATAGTGAATAGCGAAAGACTAAATGCTTTCATCTTAAGATCAGAAACAATATAAGAATGTCTACTTCAATCATTCCTATCTAACACTGTGCTAGAGGCTTTAACCAGGACCATTAGGCAAAAAAAGAAATAAAAAGACATCCAGATTGGGATAGAAAAAGCAAAATTATTTCTAATTAAAAGAGCCCAATAAAATCTACTAGAACTAGTAAATGAATACAGAAAAGTTTGTGATGCACAATCAATATACAAAATAAACTGTACTTGCATGCATTAGCAATGAATAATCTGAAAATGAAATCAAGAAAATAATTTAATTTGTAATGCATAAGAAATGCAAAATGGAGCAAAGTAGTGAAAAACGTCAACACTGAAAACTACAAAATATTGTTGAAATAAATTTTAACCTGGGGGTGAGCATCCTCTTATATCAGAGTCAGAGGAGGACCACATTAGAATGGTAAAAGGAGTGGCTACACTCTGACTGCAGTGCCACTTCCCCAATGTCTCAAAGTGTAACACCCAGAGGTTCCATCAGGCCTATGGTTTTCCTAGTGAGATAAAAGAGAGAAAGTAAACATCCACCTCCCCCAATGTGGTGGGTACTTCCCAGGAGGCCTGCTTGGGTCTCACCTCATAGGGATTATAGGAGGAATCTGTGGGGCTTGACCACAAAGATCAGATGAAACTGGAAAGAGGTGTGGGGCTGACAGCAACCAACAAATCTTGGCAGACCTTATTTCTTCTCACAACTGCACCTGAGCAGAGAGTGCAGCCAGCAGCTCTAACCATATGCTGAGCTAAGCAAGAGTCCCTGTCTGGCTGGGGAGTTCAGTGAGAAGTTCTCTCTGAGTCAACAAACAAGCCATACAGACCTTGGCGCCCATTCTATGGTCCTTCCCAGAAGGGAAGCAGATTTGGATCCACACCTACTGCTGAATATAACTCCCAGTCCCACCTGACCAGGAAGCCTACCCAGAGAATCCAGGCAGCTGCAGAGCCCACTCTACAGCTAAGTGTGGGCACTGAATCAAAAGTCAGTGGTTCTGCCCAAAAAATATGAAGTAAAGTTTCTGGCTCTGGAGGTAAGGCTAGGTAGGGTTCTACCCAGCCCTAAATGCATAGCCTTCAACTCCACCCCATAGCAGAGCCCAGCAAATGAACTTGCTTGATTGAATAATGCAGCTTGTGGCCTCATTCAGGCAGGAAGCTCAGCCAATGACCCAATCTAATAGAAGAGTATAGCCTGTGGCCCCATGCAGAGAGGGAGCCATGCAACAGTCCTTGCTAAGCATGGAACACAGATTCTAGTCCAGACTTCAGAGCATGGACAGTGGCCTTGCACAATTACAGACCCTTATAACAAGCTCCATCTAACCAAGGATGTTACCAGCTGATCAGTCCAGAACCCCAAGATGAGATGACTAATGAAGGAATATTCCTGCTGAGGTGAATCTGTAAAATCTAGAAAAGGACACCATTTACTCAAATGTACAGATAATAATGCTAAGGATCAAGGTTCACTAAGACTCAGGTAAACATGATGCTAGAAAAAGAAATGAATAAAACTCAATAACTGACACTAAAGAAAGGAAGTATATGAACTGCTTGACAAAGAATTTCAAATAATCCTCTTAAAGAAATCCAGTGAACTATAAAAGCACACACAGACAACTAAACACAATTATGAAAACAATCCATGAGCAAAAAGAGTTCAACAAAGATATAGAGAACATTAAAAAACAAAAACAAAAAACAGAAACACTACCTGAAGAACACAGTGACTCAGCAGAATTCATTAGAGAGCTTCAACAACAGACTTGACCAATAATAAGACAGAAAAAGTGCACTAGAAGATAGGTCATATGAAATTCTCCAGTCAAAGGAACAAAAAGAAAAAAGAATGAGAAAGAGTTAAGAATGCCACCATGAGTTATAGAACACCAAAAACAGAGACGATACAAGCATTACAGTAATTCTGAAAGAAGACAGCAAGAAAAAGGGACAGAAAGCCCATTTAAAGCAATAATGTCTGAAAACTTATAAAACATGATGAGAGAAGTAGACATCTGGATTCATGAGGCCTATGGACCCCAAAAAAGTTGAAACTGAAAAGGGCTGCACCAAAACACATAAAAATTAACTGTGCAAACTCAAAGGCAAAGAGAGAATTTTGAAAGCAGCAAGAGAAAAGTGACTCATTGTGTATAAGGGAAAATTTTGAAGAACAAGAGATAGTGGGGTAATAAATTCAAAATATTGAAAGAAAGCAAACTGTCAACCAAGAATACTATATGCTGGAAAGCTGTCTTTCAAGAAATGAAGAAGATATAAGGCTTTCCCAAGCAAACAAAATCTGAAGGGGTTCATCCCACTGACCTACCACGCAAGAAAGGCTAAAAAGATGTTCTTCAACAACAACAAAAAAGGGTAGTAATTAACCTTACAAAAACAGGAATGTGTAAAGATCATTGGTAAATATGCAAAGTTAGATTCCCTAATATTGTAATGGTGGTGCATACTTGAATTAGAACTCTAGATTAAAAGTCAAAATATAAATTCATTGAAAATAATCATAACTATAACATTTTGTTCTTGGATATATAATGTAAAAAAGATACAAATTGTAACATCAGTAATCTAAAATGTGAAGGGGGGGAAAGAAAAATATAAAGTTTCTATATTCTATTAGAGTAATACTGGTATCCACTTAAAATAGGATGGTATAAATATAAGATATTTATGTAAGCTTCATGGAACCACAAAGGAAAACCTGTGGTAAAGGAATCAAAGTATAACATCACAAAAACCATTGAATCACAAAGAAAAAAAAAAAAAACCAAGAGCAAGAAACAAAGGATATACAAAACCATAAGAAAATAATTAGCAAAATAATAGTAGTAAGTCTGTACTTACCAATAATAAATTTAAATTTTAATGGATTATATTCTCCAATCAAAAGCCATAGAATGGCTAAGTGAATTAATAAAATTAATAAAATGAATTAATACAAAAGATCCAATGGAATGCTATCTACAAAATCCTTACTTTAGCTTTAAGGACACACACATTGAGAGTAAAGGAATGAAAAAAGATATTTCAAGCAAATGGTAACCAAAAGAAAGCAGAAATAGCTCTATTTATATCAGACCAAACAGATTTTAAGTTAAAATTGGTCAAAAGAGACACAAAAGTCATTATATAATGATAAAGGATTCAATCTATTAAGAAGATATCATGATTGTAAATATGTAGGAAGTCAACATTGCAGCACCTAAATATACCAAGCAGATACTAACAGAACCAATAGGAAAAATAAACAATACAATAATAGTTGGAGACTTTAATAACACACACTCAAAACTGGAAGGATCATGCAGTCAAAGAGTCGATAAAGACCAGATTTAAACAGCACTATAGAGCAAATGGACTTAACAAATGTATGCAGAATATTCCATCCAACAGTTGCAGAATATACATTTTTCTCAAGCGTACTGGATTTTCTTGGATATATCACATGCTAGGCCACAAAACAAGTCTCAACAAATTCAAGAAGATGGACAGTATATCAAGTATCTTTTCTTACCAGAGTGGATTGAAACTAGAAATCCATGGCAGGAGGAAATATGGAAAATTCACACAAATACATGAAAATTAAATTAAGCAACATTTTCTTAATCAATAAATCAAAGACATCATAAGAGAAACAAAAAATTATCTTGAGACCAAAGAAAATAGAAACACAGCAAACCAGAAGTTAAGGGAAACTGAGAAAGCAATCTGAGAGGATAGTTTATAGGAATAAATGCACACAGCAAGAGAAAAGAAATATCTCAAACACCTCAAGGAACAAGAAAAAGAATAAGCTAAGCCCAAAGTTAGCAGAAGAAAAGAAGTATTAAAGATTAGAGCAGAAAGAAATGAAATGTATAGTAGAAAAATAATTGTAAAATTGAACAAAATTCAGAGTTGTTTCTTTGAAAAGATAAACAAAACTGACATGCCTTTAGCTATACCAACCCAAAAAATTTTGAGAGGACCCAAATCAACAAAATTATAAAGCAAAGCGTAGACATTACAATTGATGCATAGAAATAAAAATGGATCATAAGTGACTGCTATGAACAATTATATACAAACATATTGGACAACCTAGACAAAATGGATAAATTTTTAGGAACATACAAGCAAGACTGAATCATGAAGAAATAGAATATCTCAACAGACCAATGATAATAAGGAAATTTTATCAGTAATTCAAAACTTCCCTACAAACAAAATACTAGGACCAGATAGTTTCACTAGTGAATTCTACCAAATATTTAAAGAAGAATTAACTCTAATCCTTCTCAATCTCTAAAAGAATTGAAGAGAAGGGAACACCTCCAAACTCATTTTACAAAGCTAGCTTTACCCTTATATCAAAGCCAGATATGGATACTACAAGGAAAGAAAACTACAGGCCAATATCCATAATGAATAGAAATTCAAAAATTTTCAAGGAAATATTAGCAAACTGAATTCAACAGCACATTAAAATAATCACACAGCAAATCAAGTGGTATTCATCCTGGATGCAAGGATAGTTCAACATACGCAAATCAATAAATGTGATATATCACAATAATAGAATGAAAGATAAAGATCACATGATCATCTCAACAGATGCAGAAAAAGCATTTGACAAAATGCAACATTCATCCATGATACAAACTCTAAAAAAACTGGGTGTAGAAAGAATGTATTTCAACATAATAAAGTCCGTATGACAAACCCAAGGATAATGTACTACTCAATAGTGAAAGGCTGAAAGCTATTCCTCTAAGATTACTAAAAAGAAAAGGGTGCCCATTCTGACCATGTTATTCAATACTAAATGTCTTACCCAGAACAATCAGACAAGAAAAATAAATAAAAGTCATTCAAAATGGAAAAAGAGAAATAAAATCGTCTCTGTTTGCAGATGACATGATTTTTTATACAGAAAACTATAAACACTACACTAAGAAAGTGTTAGAACTAATAAACAAATTAAATAAAGTTGAAGGGTAAAAATATCAAGATACAAAAATCAGTTGTGTTTCTGTACAATAACAATGATACATCAGAGAAACTATTAAATAATCCTATTCATAACAACATCAGAAAGAATAAAATACTTTAGAATAAATTTAATCAAGAAAGTGCCAAATCTATACACTGAAAACTATAAGGCACTGGTGAGACAAATTGAAAAGGACACAATTAAAAGGGAAGATATTCTATGTTCAGTTATTATTAAAATGTCCATATTCCCCAAAGCAACCTACAGATTCAAGGCAATCCCCATCAATTTACAATGGCATTTTTTACAGAAATAGAACATCACAATCCTAAAATTCATATGGAACCTGAATTTTCAGAGAAATCCTGAGAGAACAAAATTGGAGGCACCACACTTACTGATTTCAAGCTGTATGACAAAGCTACAGTAGCCAAATGGTGTAATGCTGGGACAAAAACAGACACACAGACCAATGGAACAAAATTCGGAATGCAGAAATAAACCCATTCTTATACCATCAACTAATATTTGACAAGAGAGACAAGTATACTCAATGGAGAAAGAATAGTATCTTCAATAAATGGTGCTTAGAACACTGGCTACTGACATGGAAAAGAATGAAACTGGACTGCAATCTTAACAATACTCACAAATGGGTTAAATACTTAATTGTAAGCATCAAAACTGTGTAACTCCTATAAGAAAACATAGGAAAAGACCATTGGCATTGGTCTTGGCAATGATTATATGGATATGAGACCCAAAGGACAAGAGACAAAAGTAAAAATAAACAAGTAGAACTACACCAAACTAATAAGCTTTTGCATGGCAAAAATTATCAGTAAGATGAAAAGACAACCTACAGAACTGGAAAGGTATTTGCAAACCACACATCTGATTAGGTATGAATATCCAAAATATATAAGGAATCCATACAATTCAAGAGCAAATAAACAAAAACAAAATTCCAATTGAAAAATGGGCAGTGACCTGAATAGACATTTTTCCTAAGAAGATACTCAATTGGCCAACAGTATGTGAAAAGGTGTTCAACATCACTAATCACAGGGAAATGCAAATCACAACCACAGTGAGATATCACCTCACACCTGTTAGAAAGGCTGTTGTCAAAAAGATAGGAGAAAAGTGTTGCCAGGGTGTGGAGAAAAGGGAACTCTTATACACTGTTGGTGGGAATGTAAATTGGAGTAGCCAGTATGGAGAATATTATGGAGGTTTCTCAAAAAATTAAAAATAGAACTACCACATGACCCAGCAATCCCACTTCTAGATATATATATATCCAAAGGAAATGAAATCACTACCTTGAAGAGATAGCTGCATCCCTATGTTCATTGTGAATTATTTACAATATCTAAGACATGGAAACAACCTTAGTGTCCATCAACAGATGTACTGATAAAAAAATATGGTATATATATATAAAATGGAATATTATTCAGCCATAAAAGAAGGAAATTCTGCTATTTATAACAATGTGAATAAACCTTGAGGGCATTATGCTAAATGAAATAGGTTGGATGGAGAAAGACAAATGCTATATGATCTCACTTATATGTTGAATCTACAAAATCAAACTCATAGGAACAAAGACTAAATTGATGATTGACAAGCAAGAAAGTGAGGCAGGGGTATGTGGGTAAAGGTGGTCAAAAGTTACAAACTTCTGGTTACAGGCTGAATAGGTTCTGGGGATATAAGTACAGAATGGTGACCATAGCTGACAATATTGTACTGTACATTTGAAAGTTGCTGAGAGTAGATATCAAAAATTCTCACCACAAAAAAATTATAACTATGCTAGGTGATGGATATTTAAACTAACCTTATTATGATATATATCTATGATATTTCATATATGTACCTTATTATGATATATATATATATGTGTGTGGTATTTTTGACAATATACACATATATAAAATCACACTTTGTACCTTAAAATTGCATGTTATCTGATAATTATATCCCAATAAAGCTGGAAAAACAATTTTAGAAATGGAAATGTGAAGACAATCCACATATTAAGAGAAAATTACTGCCAATCATATATCTGCTAAGGAACATATATATGTAATTTATAAATAATTCTTATAATTTAATAACAAAAAGACAAACATCTCAGTTAAAAATCGACAAAGCATTTAAATAAGCACTTCTCTTTTAAAGAAGGCATACAAAGGGCCAATATGTTCATGAAAAGATGTCAAATATTATTACCTGTCAGAGATATGCAAATAAAAACCACAATGATACACCACTTCACATTTATTGCATTGATTATAATCAAAGGCAGAAAAACATAGTAAATGCTGTTCAGGATGTGGAAAAATTGAAACTCTGATACTTTCATATTGGAAATGTACAGTGATGCTGCTTCAGAAAACAATATGTCAGTTTCTCAAATGTTAAAGCAGAATATTATATGACATAGAATTCCATTCCTAAGTATATACCCAAGAACTGAAGTATACCCCAAAACTTGTACAAAATGTTCTTAACAGCATTATTAGTCAATGGTGGGAATAACTCAAATATCTATTAATCATTGAATGGATAAATATAATGGTGTATATCCTAGTATTGGAATATCATTCTGCAATAAAAAGAAATAAAATATTGATATGATGCAACACAGATGAGCCTCTAAAAACCCTATACTAAATTGAAGAAGCCAGTCACAAAGAATCACATGTTGTATGATTTTCATATATAAATAGTTATATTTCAATTACATTTTAAATAAACTGAGATTATATTTCAACAAAGTTAAAAAATAGCCAATGAGCACAGGACAAGGTATTTAACATAACCAATCATCAGAGAGCTGTATATACAAATTAAAATCAAAATAAAGTTGATTGGCAAAAGATAAAAAGGTTGTTGGAGAGAATATTGAGTAATGCATACCTTGTATGTTTTTACTGGAATGTGAAATGATACAGCCCTCTTGGAAAACAATGTGGTAGTAGTTTGTAAAGTTGAGTATGAATTTCCCAAAAGACTCAAAAATCATTCTGGGTATGTATCCAAGAGAAAAGATATGTCCACACAAAATTGTACATGAATAGTCAAAGCGTTTTTTGTAATTGGGTACAAGCTAAATGATGATCAGCTGATGAATGAATAGACCAAACTGTGGTAAGACAGAATGCTATTCAGAAACAAAAAGGAATATGATATTAATGTATGTAAAAACAGGGCCAAATTTCATATATATTATGGTGAAAGAAACAAGTCAAACATTAAAGATGACATACCATATAATTACATTGATACAAACTTCTAGAAAAGGCAAAACTATACCTAGGGAAATAAGACAAGTCTTCACCTGGGATTGAGAGTTGAAAAAGAGTATCACGTGCAAAGAGACAAAGAGAAACTTTGTAAGGTAAGGGAGACATTCTTCTACATCTTGATTATGGAGGTACTTAAGTTCTACAAATTACTAAGATTTATCAAAATGTGCACTTAATAATGCTGACTTTTAATATACGTGAAATAACATTAATAAACAAAAAGTGAATAAGTGGAATATACAACACAAAACCTTTCACATAAATCTCTCCCAGTTCATTACATTTTCCTTCTCTCTGAAATAGTAGCAGATGGTCTAATTGATGAGACATCTCTGTCACTAACTTGTAATGCTTAGAGTACCACATATTCTCTTAATATTTAGATATCTAATGTCAAAAATGAAAGCAAGCTCTATCAATTACTTCTATTTCTTGTGCTTTTTAAATTCATATTCTCAAATTAAGAATTCCAAGGCCAAGATGTTTATAGTTTTAAATAGCAGTAGCCTAACATAACTGATGCATTCACAAGATAATGTAACAGACTTTGTAAGGCATACAAATATTAAACAATAGAACCTTTGTCCAGATGTTCTAACAATCTAGTGTGTGCAGCTACCTGTGTATTGCAGTATATAATAGTACACACTAATGCAGTCAAGATATGAACTCATTTATAAACGTAGGGAACAACTGACAAAATTTGAATTTTAATCATGTCTAGAAGTGTTGGTGGGGTGTTGTGAGAAAATCCCAAATGTTTATTTCACAATATTTATCTACATGATATTTTGCTTGGTGCGGGTGGAGCAGAGTAGGAGAAAATGCATAAGTATGGGAAGATAGCCTAAAACCTGATAATAAGCATAACTGATTGTTATATAAGAATTTAGAATTTTTTTTCTTAATGAAGGCAATGAAACCATGAAGCTTTTGGTGAAGTATAGGCATGCTGAACGTGATCAAATCTGTATCCTCAGAAAAGGAATAGGATGAACTGCAGCCAAAAAAAAAAAAATGAAGTAGTTAGAGAAAACAGGAGACTTGAATAGGTAACTTACCATGGAAATGGGTAGTCTGGCAACTAAATAAGGAGACACTTCAGAGGTAAAACCAACAGGTCTTCAATGCTGGTTAAATATAAAGGTGCAGGCTAGGGGGTGGTTAATAGATCACAGAAATTATTTTGAATCTAGGTGAGAATAAATGGTGATACGATTGACCCAAACAGAAGACAGAGAAGAATTAGAATTGAGTTTAATTTTGATTATGCTGAAATTGAGATGTGTTTGGAGGAACAATAGAATTTTAAAATACTTTCCTAAATATCAAAGTAGAATCAAGGCTGGAAATAATAGTCATAAACTATGTACATATCAATGGTAGTTGAATCTATCAGTGAATCTCATGATTGTTGTTTGCCAAACAAGTAGTTAAAAAAAGGAAAATGATGGATCGGAGCATCTGATCTGGTCAAGAAAGAACCAAAGAGACGTAGGAGGTCAGAGATAAGGGAACAACACCATTGTAAATAATGTTATGGAAACAAGGATGTTTTGGGAAAGAAATTCTGCTTAATAATCTGTATGCTACAGAAAGCAAAGTAGAAAATGACTGGAAAAAAGACAATTAATTTATCAATTAGGACATCTTTGGTCTGATTAAAGAGATAAAGCATACACATATGAAAATTTAAATAGCAAGGTAAGAAATGAATTTTTTAATTACATCTCATATGATCCTATAAAGCTGTAGCTCCTAGCTTTAGACTCAGCTCTGACCTCAGCAAGTTCCTATTAAAATAACAATATAGCACCTACTTTCTAAAGAGTAGTAATTTTAGACATTATATTATTCTAGTAACAACCCAAGATTAATAATATCATGAACTTAACAAAATGAGATATAGCAGTTTTAGTTACTTTGCCAATTGGTTAGACATTCACTGTGATTAAAGATCTGTGATTAAAGATTTTCCTTAAGCAAAAATGACAGAAATTCATAATAACCTGTAAATCCAAAAGTTTTCTCTGTGTACACTTTCAGAATTAGATTCCCCCCTTTATATGAGAAGAATGCTAAGAATTGTCTGAAATTGCTTAAAGGATTAAATCTGACTTACCTCCAAGTATGCTCACGTTTGTGCCTGTAAATAGAGACATCTCCTAGGAAGGAAAGAGAATGAGGAAACAGTCTCCTGAGAGAGAATTTTAAAAGAAATGGTCCTACAGACTCCAGTAGGTTCCTTCTCTCTCAGTTGGTTGACTGATAGACTTCTTTTCAGGGCAATCATGTTTATTCTGCTGAAACTGTAAATAAACCCCTGATGGGAGATCCTCCTTTACCCCAGCTATTAGTTATATTGCACACTGATTACATTTAGAAACTTTTGTATGTATCTATTGCTATGTTAAAGTTCCATAAGCACATGTTTACTGTTTTGGAAAACATTTATGTGCACACCATTAGTCTTTGAAAGATAAGATTTTTTTTTTTGAGAGGGCATCTCTCATATTTATTGATCAAATGGTTGTTAACAACAATAAAATTCTGTGTAGGGGACTCAATGCACAATCATTAATCAACCCCAAGCCTAATTCTCAACAGTCTCCAACCTTCTGAAGCATAACAAACAAGTTCTTACATGGTGAATAAGTTCTTACATGGTGAACAGTGCAAGGGCAGTCATATCACAGAAACTTTCGGTTTTGATCACGCATCGTGAACTATAAACAATCAAGTCAGATATGATTATTCATTTGGTTTTTATACTTGATTTATATGTGAATCCCACATTTCTCCCTTATTTTTTTTTTTAATAAATTGCTGAAGTGGTAGGTAGATGCAAGGTAAAGGTAGAAAACATAATTTAGTGCTGTAAGAGGGCAAATGTAGATGATCAGGTGTGTGCCTATGGACTAAGTATTAATCCAAGCTAGACAAGGGCAGCAAAACATGAAAGATAAGATTCTGAGTGATTACATTATCCTCATTAATTTTTGTTTTTCCCTAAAATAATAAACCGCTTTGATAAGTAAATATAATAAATGCCATTGAAATGTGAATATTTAAATATTTATTATAATAAACATATAGCTTTTTTTAGAACAAATTTAAAACTTTTTAAGTGAGAACTACTTCATCTACTTGACACTATTATCAGTCAGTTTATAGAAAGAAGAAAACATTGAAGGAATATTACTTAATTTTACTTAATGTTACTTAATATCCAAAACCAGTAAGATGCAAAATAGCTGACTGAGAATGACTTCGAGTCTTTTTGCTGTTACAAATATGAGGAAGGAAGAAAGGAAGGAAAGAGGGAGGGAGGGAGGGAGGAAAAGGAAGAAGAAAGAATAGAAAAAAATCTTTGAAAATAACAGTTTAAGGAAAAAACTGTATAAATAAATAGTAGAAGCTCAATTAGAATGATGGCTGTGAACGTAAAAGAAATTGCAACAAGTTTCTAGGAGCTGAGTAGAGTATGAATGAGATAGAAGCAGTCCCAACAGCAAGAGGGGGGCATCAAGAGATGTGATAACATGGGCAGAATCCTGGGAAGCTCCAGCCTTGAAATCAACAGAAAGAAGAAATTAATAAGCCATGAGAAGTAAGGATGGAAACAAGAATATAATTTCAGGTCTGTTTAAGAAAACCCAACTCTCCCTATCCTAAACAGTTTCACCCATTCGCTCTCCTTTGTGTACAAAATACAAGCTCAAAATTTACTCTCAGGCAAAAAATTAAAGCACTCTTCTCTGAACACACTAAATAGAACTGTACGAGTCAGTGTGGGTGATAGACGTATTGACCACGATTCCCCACCTGCTTACTAACTAGCCACTGGCCGAATGCTGTCCATGTTTACAGAGGTCCCAGTCAGCTCTTATATTGCCTCAATATAAAACATGAACGGAAAATCAAGGAAAATGTTCTGTAGCAAGAAAGAAAATGACTAAAATAAATAGAACAACAAACTAAAATTTAAACAAGATAATTTATAAAAACAGTTTTAAATACACTAATTAGTATGACCAAGGATACTCATGATGTTTCACCCATAAATAAATACAGGATGCTATGAAAAAAACAATGAAGGAACAAGAATTGGTTTTTGAAAACAAAATGATAAGGATCAAAATTAAGCATTGAACTCAAGAACTGTAAAATAAAATTGAGAAAATCTCCAGAATGTACTAAAGACACTTTGAGAGAAAAGATGAGCCACAGAAATTCAAGCCAGGGAAGGCCAGGATCTGAATAAATCCAGAATGAAGAGAAGAAAAAAATGGAGAAGGAAATTATCAAAGGAATAGTAGCAAATAATAACAAAATAAATCTGTCTGAATAGTAAGAATAATACATTCAAATCCACTGGAATTTTTTCCCATCTGGGTATGCTAGACTTAGACCATGCTGGCTGAAGCCCTTTGTAGATAATAACTATAAAACCTGAACAAAAAGAAGCCACCTAAACATACTAGGAGTGAACAGTGCAGATGTGTTCTGGCAAACAATCAGTGCTTACTAGGAGGAGAAAGACAGAGAACACTACCAATTATTATCATTTTTGAGGAGCTAAGTTTAGTCCTTTGGACAAGCAGCAGGGGCAAGGAATGCATATGAGAAATTCCAAAATCTTTTCTGCTTGAGAACCAGAAAAATGGGATCTGGACACTATGAACATTGAAGAGACTGAGAGAAATCCAGAAGGGAAAAAACTGGAGCCAGAATCCCCAAATGCTATCTTACTCACATCACTGACTCATATCTGAACTATGCATGCATGGGACAAAATCACAACAGCTCAGAGAAAAAAAGAAATCAGACCCTTATTGGTGGTGGTATTCTGAAGGTTGCTATCCTAAATATTTAACATAAGCAGGCAGATTTTTGTGGAGTGGAAACTTTCTTGGAGGAGGGTTGTGAGGACCTTAGTTTCTCTATCTGCAATTTCACCTTGAGGCTAATGGCAGTTCACAGCATACACAGGTTTCAAATGGAAGCAAGTATTTCATTTTCTTATTTCAAATAACTTGGTGGACAGACTCTAAGGGGAACCTCATGACCCCACCTCTTGGTATTCATTCCTTTGTGTAATCTCCTCTTCCTTTTGAATGTGGGCAACCTGTAACATACTTCTAAAAATAGCATACAGCAAAGGTGATAGGGTGTCCTCCTGTGATTGCCTTATAAGACTCATCTTGCTAGCTGACTGGCTCTAGACCCCACCACCCTTGCTGGCTTGAAGAAGTTAGTGACCTTGTTAGGAGGCCCACACAGCAAGGAGCCAAGGAGTACCATGAGTTGCTCAGGCTGGTTTCCAGCTTCCGGTCAGCAGGAAGCTAGGGCCGTTAGACTTATTGTCACAAGAAGATGAATTTTGCCAAAACACTGAGTGAGGTTGGAAACAGACCATTCCTCAATCAAGTATTCAGATGAGAACTCAGCCCTCCCTGCATTCTGACTGCAGCCTTGAAGAGAAGACTCCTGAGGTAATATCTGTGTCTGTTCTAAGCTTCTATTTTTCTGGTAATTTGTTACAGCAATAAAAATAAGCATACAATGCAGTCAAACCTGAAATAGGTAAGAAGGTGTATATATATATAGCTATCTATTTATCTACCTATATATATACACTTTTGTGTGTGTGTAAGTATGGAATATAGTACAATGGAGAGGATTTTTCAAAAATTCTGTGAAATATATCTCTATTATCTATCCATCCATTATCTATCTGTCTACCTACCTATCTACCTATTATCTATCTTTCTGTTTATCATTTATCAGAAACAAGGAGGGGGCAGAGATTAAACTCATAATCATTAGTCACTCAGATGAGTGGCTTACTGCTCAGGGTCCTAGAATTCTGCTGAGTTAACTTGGAAATAACTGGATAGGAGACTGAGTGTGAGGTAGGGCACAGGAAATATTAAGGAGGCGAGGAGACCCCCACACACTACATCTCTGATGGAGTTACTAACAACAAAAGAAAATATGCATTTAAGATAGTTTTATTATTTACCACTGTTGATAGAAAATAGCTCATAACTATAATTTTTCAAATTATATACAATAGTCCAATAAGTTTCATTTAGAGATTTTGCCTACCATGAATAAAACCTGCATTTTAAAACAAGATTATCACAAACTTTCTAAAGGCCACATAGTTCTAAGTGAAAGCTACTAAGACTATTCTTAAATTTTGTCTTCTAAATTAATATGACCATGAAAAGAGAACGTAATAATCATAGAATAAAATCTGCTTCTTTGGAAAAAATGCAATCACCTCAATTATTTTCACTGTTTAGTCATCTTTTACTGATAACAAAGATATACAACAGGAAGTACCTTTCAAAGTCATTACTGGAGCATCTTAAGAACACAGCACAGTAAATGCACTTGATTTTCCATGAGTTGACATTTCTGCACTTTAAAATATTGCAAGCAATACTCTTTGATGGTTTTAATCACAGAAAATCAGAGACATTTGAAGGACCATTGCTAAAGAAGAAAGGCCAAATATGCATGAATCATTAGTTCAATGTCTAAAATAGATCAAAAGGACATCTAAAAATGAAGTGCTATTTACTGCTCTGAAGTCAGTCATTCTATTCAGCTGACCACAATGTAAACTTTTCTCCAACTGTGTGAAATGAACATTATAGTTACAATTATTGAGTTCTAGAAAGGAAAGAAATATGCAATGAAATTTAATTAGCTCTTATTGCTGTGTTTTCAAAAATAATTAAGATTAAAGTAGAACTTCATAAACCAATCATCTCAATTATTTAATATCAATAAAATGAATTCATTTAAATGTTCTCAGCTGTGTTTTTTAAGAGTGAATTTTTTACCCTTTTTCAAATTCCAGAAAGTAACAAGAAACAATCAGGATATGTCCTATGTTGGCATTTTTGGCTAGTTCACTAATGTCCCAAAATCAGTGAAGTATTAAAAGCACTTCCATTTATTAGTGGATCATTTCCATTTCTTAGTACTACTGATTTTTGCAGGTTGAGCTTATATCTAGCAATCTTGCTAAACTCATACTGATTCTGTATTTATTACTGATTTTTGGAGGATTTCTTAGGTAGAAATATCTGTCAAAAAAGAACAGTTTTTCATTTTCCTTTTTAATCATTATTTCTTTTTTTTTTTTCTTATTTGGTTTCAGTAGCTAGGATCTCCAGTAAAATGGCAAATGATAGGCGGGATTCATGTTGCACTGGGAAATGTAGCTATTTCTCAGATTCTGTTATTACGTACAGTGATACCTACTGATGTTTAGTAAATAAATTTTATACAGATTATGAAAAGTCTCTGTTTGTATAACTTTATTGGGAGGCTCTTCTTAAAAATGGTATTGCATTTTACATATCTATTGCAACTATTGTTATTTTCTGCATTTATTGCAACTATTACTGTTGGCTTGTACTTTTTATCCATTATTGTGGTTGTAAGTTGACCTGGGTTAGCTTTCCTGGTATGATTTCTATTAGGTCACATTTTATTATTTAAAGTCATCCCTTGAATTTCTAGTATCTCATAAAATAAGGCCTGTAATTTATTTATTTAATCTATATTCTCAAATAATCCTTAAATATAGACTTGCATATTCAGTTTTTTTCTTCTTTTATCATTTTGGGAAGTTTTATATTTGTAGAAAATTGTCATTTCTTTGTTGCTTCAAAATTATTGGCATATATTTTCAATGATATGTAAATTTTCATTTTCTATTGTAATTATAGGTAATTCTATTTTCTTCTTTACTGTATTTATTTCATTTATGGTTTTCTTCATCAGTGTTTCCAATTTGTCTATTGCAAGTTCTTTCAAAGATTTTTCTTTATTTTTTGCATTCATGTTAAGTTTAATATACATCTAATGTTCCTTTTGAATTTTCTTCTTCTTTAATATTACTTCCAACCTTGTTGAGTTAGTTTATTAATCTGTGCTCTTTTTATAGTTTCTTGGTGTAGATATTAACATAATAATTTTCAGTCCTTTTTTAAGTTTAACGCCTTGAGGATCCAAATTCCCATATAAGTGCTTTTTGCTTATCTCCCATGTTTTGAGTTAGATGTTTTTGTTGTCAGTCTTAAATATTTCAAAATTTTTGCATGTTTTATTCTCCGTTGCATGAATTCTTCAGAATGGTGTTTTCCAGTTTTCAAATATTAGATTATCTTTCAACTACCTTTGAAAAGTTGGTTTCTGATTGAACTGTATTGTGACCGAAATGTGATCCACAAAATATAAATCTGGTGAGACTTCCTTTGGGGCTGGTTACATGACAATCTCTGTAAATGACTCCATGTGTAGTTGAAAAGAGTATGAGCTGCTTCTGGCTGTAGATCTACATAGCTCTATAGGATTAGGCTTTTTCAACATGGGAATTGAGTTCTTAAAATATAACCCATTCAAGTTTATTTAATTTCTTAAAGAGATGTACTAAAATTTCTCAATTAGATTGACTTTTTCAATTGCCCCCTGTATTTTTGCTAACTTTTACTTTAAATATCTTTGAGGCTATGCTGTTTGGTTCATGTTAATTTCTGAACTGACATAGTTTGGGGCTGCAATTTTCCTTTATGAGAAAAAGTTTTCATTGGTTTCTATATCATGTTCCTGTAGATATTGTAACATGTTACCACACACTTGATGGCTTAAACAACATTTTATTCTCTGAGCGTTCTGGAGGCCAGAAGTCTGAGATCCGTATCACTGGGTCAAGATCAAGGTAAGCAGAGCCACACTTCCTTCAGAGGTTCTAGGAGAGAATATATTCCTTGCAGCTTCCAGCGGCTGCTGCCACTCCTTGGCTTGTACCTACATCACTCCAGTCTCTCCTTCTGTGGTCACATTTCTTCCTGCTTTTCTGTGTGTGTGAATTCTCCTGTACGCATGTCTTATAAAGGCACTCATGATGGAACTTAGGGCTCACCTGGTTGATCTAGGATTATCTCCCCATCTCAAGATCATTAATCACATCAACCAAGTCTGTTAGACCAGACAAAGTAACATTCACAGGGTCAGGGATAGATCCTGGAGTCCTTTTGTAGAACATTTTCAACCTATCACCGTCTTTTGGGTTTCTTCTATTCTAATTTTGGCACTTTAATATCATTGTATCAATTTTCCTTTGATTTGTAATTGTATTTCATTGGCATTTCATTACATTGATGAGCTTTCTCATAGTTTAATTTCAATTTTATTGTTTCATTATTTTAGATAAAGCTTTTACAAGAGGATTTTCACTTCCATTAATGTGTTTTAGTTGTTTGTATTTTAATTGTGTCTCTGTGTTTTAATAGTCGTTTTATTTTATACATCTATTATGGTTACTGTTGTTTTAGTTTCTGTGTTATCTTGATTTCTTTTTGCTTCTCCACTGCCAGCCCCTCTCTTCTCATTCCCCATCCTCAGCCTCTCTGGCTTGATTGAATTTTCTTTGCCTGGTTTCATTTTTCCTGTGCTAGTTTGAAGCTGACATATTGTGTAACAATTTTTTTTCAGTGATATGTAAGTTTTTTCTAACTTATATCTTCTAACAACTAGACTTAGTATCTGTATCATTTCCAGAATTAAAACAAAAATTTCAAAATGTTTTTACTGTGTCTTCTCATTACCCAATCTTCCTGTCCCAAATCAGAGATTTAAGTCCTGGACTGTCATTAAAAACAGCAACACTGCCACCACCATTTAGGTAATGTGTGTGTGTGTGTGTGTTTTAAGTAAATTGTGCTAATTACTATTCACCATTGCATTTTGTAACTTGGGGGTGGGGGAGGGGGAAATATTTTCCCATCCTGGGGCAAAATACCTTAGAAACCAAAATCAGTCAAAGAGAGAAGTAAAGTGGGAGAAACTAATTTATTGCTTACAAGCAGTGGTCCACTTCTGCTCCTCGGTGTCTCTCACCAGCAGGCTGCAAAAAGGGTCCCCACCCAACCTCTCTGGTCCAGGTCTAGATATGCAGTGGTTCCTCCTTGTAATTACCTATTGATATGGAGATAGAGTATTTCTCTGCACTCCTTGAAAACACCTGTTGGAATGGAGAAGAACCAAGGACATGTGAGGAATTCTGGAAATAGTGCAATTTTACCCACACATCTTCTATCTTCTTTTCTCCTAGATTCAATTTCTTCTTCCTGAGAATATATTCTAGTAAACCCTCAGAGATATGTGAGTAGTTAAGTTTCTAAATTCCTGTAAGTATGAAATACCTTTATTTCGCCTTTACATTACAACTATAGTTGTATTGAATAAAAATTCTACACCTTCTTGTCTGCAGTTTTCTGAGTATTGTATAACTGATTTGGTGGTATTTAATTAGGATATTTACTTCTATAATCATTCTTGGATGTTGAATTTTTGGTGCTATATGTATCAGATTTGGTAACTATGAATTATGAGTTAAGTAACATTCAGTTTCTTATAATTCTCTAGAATATGTACTGAACCATAGTTTCTTTATACATAGAGTATTTGTTTTGTTTTTCCCACCTTAAAAACTTTATGATTTGCTCTCTATTCTTCACATTCAACATTTGCCTGACACAACGCCTGCCACATGTATGTAAAGATTTGTAAGTACAGGGAGAGGAAATCCCAGGGCAAAATACCTCTAAAACCAAAATCACTCAAAGGGAGAAAAAAGTTTAAAACACATTTATTGCTTACAAACTGCAGTCTAGGCCATTTCTTTCTCCTCCTCCAACAGAAACCAACCAGCACTCCCCTTAACCACACAGGTTCAGATAAGCCCTCAGTTGCCCAGGTAATTACACATTGATATGGAAATTAATAACTCTCTACCCCTGAGGAACACCAATTGATATGCAGATGCACTAAAGCCATACTTCTCTCCACCCCTGAGGATGCACTAAAGCCAGGTGACATATTCTGGAAATACTACAATTTTACCCACAAGATTCATACTGTGAATTCTTTAATTAGCACTGGCAGTTATTTATATCCCTGTTGATTTTATTTCATATTTCTTAGGTTAATCTTGCAAAATTAGTGTCTTTTATCCCATGACTTAAATGTTTGTCCTTTATTTTTCTTCACTAGGGAGATTTTTTCAGGTTTGCATCTAATATAATTTGTATCTCTTTAGTCATTTCTTTGCTACCTCCAATGAGTATGTTAGTTGTCTTATTGAAATTTTGGCTCTTTTAGTGTGTCTCTTCCTGTGCAGGTCCATTGTCCACTTCTTTTTTTTCCTGATTCTTGTCTGACTTTAGCACTATCTTTTCCAGGTGTTTAAAGATACTGTGGCATCTGCTGAAAATCAGAAATTTTTATCTTATTGAGCTAGTAAATCATTTTCAGATTTGCTTGTTCTTTGAGACTTTAAAATGTTGATCCCTTTTCTGTAATTTTCATTGCTCTGTTTTTTTTTTCTTTCCTACATGTATCCTTGTAGAAGGTAAAAACAAAGATCTGTCTGAACACATTATTTACCACACATTGTTATATGTCTTTTCCTTGGACCTCAGGACCATGGTGGCTGATTGAATCTTTCATACATCTTCAACTAAAGATGTGATTAATATGAATCATTCTCAGTAAAATATCAGTTTTTAGTTCAAAATTGTAAATTAGCCTAAGACCTTTCAAAACCACTGTAGGGTCCTGGGACTCTGAATCAGTAGATAAGAAACAAACAACAAATAATCTATCATCACCATCACATATTGAGACCAGAACTCCTGTTATCTCTAAACCCTCACTTGGTCAATATTTTAACTATGGAGACTAATATTCCCTGGAAAATATTGACTCTTTAAGAACTACTGCTTTTTAACATTTTTATAATATTTCTCTATGACCATGGAATGGCATGGGAAGCAATGCTCTATCCATCTCAGGAAGTGATGCTCACATCCAAAAAATCCTTGTGCCATCTTTTCACAGATTTTTACATAAAGGTGGGAGGGGCCCTAGCCCCACTGAATCCTTGCAGTTCATAATTCCTCTTGTTTCTGAAGTTCTGCATAAACTAGAAAAATCCCTGTCCACCATTACCTTTACCCGAATAACTCCTAGATGTCTTTCAGATCTTTGCTTAGATCTTAGCATAACCTCTTCCAGGCAATGTTTTTTAATTTCCCTATGTCAGATTAAGACACCCTTATTTGTTACCATGGTAACCTGTGATAATTTCTATTGTAGTCCTTAGCACACTTCCTTGAAAATTCGTCAGTACTCTTCACTCCTGAGTTCAGTGGAAGTGCCTTTAATAGCATTGCACTATTAATAACCATAATTCTTGGGTCAATAAATAGGAATTACTTGAATGGATGAAAGAGTTGCTAGCTAGGTATCAGATTCCATTTTAAAATCCCAATTTCAGCAACTGATTTTTAAAACTCCCAAGAATGCGGTATATGGTAAAGACGAGGGGCTCAGGAATTTCCTGTCAATCAGACCTACGCGGGTGGGGTGGGTGGAGAGTGATCCGGGCTGATGCTGCCTCAGCAAGCCCCTCATCTGTACTGAGAATCCTGCAAACCGGGGGAAAAGTCTGAAACTGAGAAACAAGACACTATGAAACTGAGATAAAGTACTTTGGATTCTAAAAGCCTGGAAGATAACGTTTTCCTGGACTAGTTCACTGCTTAAAGAAATGAGTTTGTGGCTCCAAGCTACAGGTAAACAGCTAGGCTTCATGAATTACAGGTGTACATACTGCTCCTTAGGGCCCAGAATTTAAATTCATACCACTGAACAGTTTTTAAAGGCTTTAACACATTATTTTGTTTGTATGCAAATGAGGGCTGCTAATTTCAAATGAGTCTTAACTATTTATTTAAGTAGTCCCAAAGGATCTTTACTTGAAAACAATTTGCTTGCAGTTATTTCAAGTACTAGATGCACTCAGAAAATAATAAACTGTGTATTTTAAATTAATTTAGTAATTTGGGTTACCAGTTCCAACAGATCTTCATAATTAATCTGAATCAGTGTCTACTGCCTGCCATTGCAGACTTATGTTTTAATAGCCTTAATTGAAGATTTTGGAGAGAAAAGTGAACATGTTAGACACAAACATGCAAATAATATATTACAGTTAATAAAAAATCTTCATATACATTACCCTATTTCAGTTTGACAAGTAAATGACTTATATACCTAACAAGGGAGGTATATGTTATTAACATGCCTATTTAGGAGATGAGATAAATGAAGCTTACTAGTTTAGGAAACTTGCCCCAGTAGGGAGAGCTTCAGCTTGAACCTGTGACTTAGGGTCTGACCGTAAAGACATTCAAATGATCTTGTTTGCAGGGTCTCCACATGGCAAACTTCCAGCTGGTCACCGTGAACTGATTTCATGAGGCCAATGATCCTGACTGGCTGAGCATGTTTTAACCAGTTGGAATATTTACTACCCCCATGCAAGGAAATTTGTAACAGCAAAGACTTCAGGATTACTATTCTGGATATGACCAAGGTCTTTTAAATCATTCTCGGCATCCCAAGGTAACAGAATAGTTTTATTTTCTTTTTCAAAGACGGGTACCACTGAGCCACTGAACACAATCTCATCGATCCCACCTGGATTCTAAATTTAAGATTTTTGCATTAGAATCATAGCTCTGGAGATGGAAAGATTTTAGCGTTCATTTAGCACAATCCCTAATTTTACATTTAAAGATATTGAGAGCTAAGGCCTAAAATGGGTTGTTGAATGTGTGCAGTTCAATTGTGGCAGAACCAAAACACACACACAAAACTGGTCTGTTGAATCTTTATAGATTTTTTCCATAATATCCTGTTTTAAATACTATTTATTTGCTAAATAATATAGGCATTTGTAAAATGCTTTTCTAAGTTATTGCTGGAATCAATCTCTCTGCAGACCCTTCAGAGCCTATTTAACTTTAGTTCTTTCACTATTATGTAGTTTATAGCTAGATGTTAGGGAGGAGTTATTTTCTGGAGAATGCCTAGCAAATAGCAAGTGCTCAATAAATTTTTATTGATGACATGAAAGAGTAGAAATAATGAATAGTACAGAAGCATCCAAAATTATATGTAAGTGGTTTTATTATGACTCTCAAATGAAGTAAATGTGTAAAGGAAAAAACTGATATTTATAAAGAAAAAATATATGAAATATGTTGAAAACGTAATGGTAAAATTTTCCATGAGGATGTGCACTGTATATTGTATAATATATGTGGGTATACTGCCTGATCTAGTATAATGCAGTAATATAATTTCAGCTAAATTGCCTAACTTGGACATCAGTTTCCTCATTTTCAAATTGTAGATATTAAAAATACTTATTTTCCAGCATTGCAAACTCTTCTATATCCTTCTAATGAGCAACAGTGAAAATAAAGTCCACATTGAAGATCTCAGGGATGTTTATGGGCCCAAGCCTAAAAGTGGCATACATCACCATTTATCACTTCTTCCTACATTCCGTTGGTCAGGAGTTCTCCTGTTACCCTAGCCTGAATGCTAAGGAGATTTAAACTAACAGGATACAAATTTTATGCAAAAGGCCTCTTTTGTGGTATATTAGTGAGGGCATATTATGCTAACTTCCTTACTAGCCATCACCAAACTTGCAGCATTTTAGCATAATGGATAATTATCTCTTGCTGTATCATAATCCAACCACTTGGGGCAAGGAGGAATTGGTTTGTTGTCTCCCATTCATTCAAGGACTTCAGCTCCTGCTGTTCAGCAGACATCTTCAAAAGCTGCTGTACTCAAACTTTAAAAATGTATCAGAATCATCAGAGGGGCTCACTGAAGCAGACAGTGGACCTATACCAAGAGCTTCTAATGCTGTAGGTGTGGGTTGGGGTCCAGGAGTTTTTATTTCTAAGAGGTTCTGAGATAATGCTGGAGCTGAGGTAGAGATCCTCTGTGACTAGCCTTGTTAACCACTCAGTATGCTCCCATGGTCTTCTGTGCCCATCCACTCAGCAGCAAAAGACGAAGGTCACATGGAAGGTCTTGGTGATAGTCAGGGGTCAGACCGGGAAGTGGCATATATCACACCTCAAGTTTCATTGTTCAGAAGCTACCATATGGCCCTGCTCTAGATGCAAAGGAGGCTGAAACTAGCAGGATGCCAAGGAAGAAGGGAAGCTCACAAAGGACAGTGCGTATTAACAGTCTCAGTCATAACTGGAGAGTGTACATCATTAAATTATTGAGAATGATAATGACAATTTATTAAGATTTCCTTTAATATTGATGTTATCAGGGAAGAAATCTAAATTATAAAGCTATTACACTAGCATTAATTTATCGTCTATTAGACAAGGGACTAAGAAATCAGAAATGTCATTGGCCCCCAAAGGAAGCACATTGGTAACATTGTAAACTGTGATATTAGTTGGTCAATTTTGAAATAGTCTTTGAACTGAAAAAAAAACTTAAAGAAAGGTAAGGAAAAGAAATTGTACCTTTCATACATGTCAATAAGAAAATTGTCCAACTCAAATTCAGTAGCTCCTTCAAGTACCTTTCATGACAGAGATCCATGTGTGAAATTAAACAGTGTGTGTCACTTTGTTGAGGTTTTTTCCTGTGGTTTTGTTTTTCCAAGGGGTAATCTGAGCAGTTTCAACTAAGTTTTCACTGCTCCATTTATAACTTTTCCTATATTTATTTACTTGGGAATATATTATTCTTCATGTCATAAGGCCAAGAAATCTGGTTAGTAAAAATGCCAGATTCTTTTATTTGATTTTATTTGATTTCATTAGGGACCATCAGCCTAGCTGCTTAAGTGCCCGACTACCGTTTGCAGTTAAACATTCATTAAGGAATCCCCAGTGGGTTCATTTGTTTCACTGAGGTCCAATTACAGTGCCACAAAAGCAGTTTTTGTAGCAATTAGCCGATTTTTCCTGTTTATGTTCTGTCTCTTTAGGAAGAGGACTAGCTTATGGAGGTCAGATTTTTAATTAGGCACGATTTAGGGCCAATAAGAAAACTGATAATTTACTAAATGGATGTGGTGGACTTAACAGCTCAAAGCAGAGGTAAATAATGCAATGGGGACCCCAGGACTCTGTTTTCCTGGTGTGCACAGCTCAGAGCCCTACAATGTAAGGAATAGATTATCTGTTAAATGGTTGTCATTGATGCTAAGGTGCCATGCAGGGCACCACTATCTTAACCTCAGGTGCCATCAAGATTAGTCATCAGCAGTGGTTCTATTCCTGGTAGCATTTCATCAGGAGAGGAATTCTTTTGTATTTTATTCCCCCAAAGTTGATCTGAGAAAGAAACACTTGGTAAAATAGTGCAAGACTATATAATTATCAAAAGGCTTGGGTGTAGTCTACTAAACAACCCTGAATTGACACTAATTGTAAGATTAATATTCAAAGTGTTATATGTAGACTCTTATGGGATGAATTATGTCTCCCAAAATTCCTAACCTCCAGTACCTCATAATATGACTGTGTTTGGAGATAGGATCTTTGAAGAAGTAATTAAGGTTAAATGAGGTCATTTGGGATGGGCTCTAACCCAATATGACTGGTGTACTGTCTAAAAAGAGGAGGTTAGGACCCAGATACACAGAGAGGAAGATCCAGAAAGACTGTGGCCATGTACAGGCCAAGGAGAGAGGCCTCAAGAAACCAGCCCTTCCTAGACATTGATTTTGGCCTTCCAGCCTCCAGGAATGTGGGGAAATAGACTTCTGTTGTTGAAGCTGACCAGTCTGTGATGCTTTGTTACAGCAGCCCTAGCAGACTAATACATAGACATTATGCAATACCATAATAGGTAGATTTGAGGGATCACAGTTAGGCAATAAATATGCATGATTTCATATATTCTCATCAATATCCCAATTCCATGGCATCACAGGATAGCTCCAAAAAAGATAAAATGATACATACCCAGATTTTGCTGTCCAATCATCTAATCAAGAGCATGAGAATGTTCTCCCAAATAATGTCAACTTAGAATGATTATGTCTGTGATCTTAAGCAAATCAACAATGTGCCATGAACAATCAAAGAAGTTCTGTAAACTGTAGGTGTTTTGAAAATTTAAAAGGGTAAAAGGAATGAAAAAATAGATAGTTGGAAGAATTAGGCATGAACCTATGAGAAACCATATACATTACTAAATATATACATTTATTAAAACAAAATAACAAAAACAGTAATGCTACTGCTGATATATCTATTAAGCTAGTATTAAGGTTAAAATGAAATGCATTTTTATTCACCAAAACCTTCCCTTTCTTATAATTTTATGAAGATGCTTTTTTATTTTTTTGCTTTATCAAGAGAGTATGCCTTCTATGGGATTCTTTTTCAATGTCTGGGAATTTATCAAAATGTCTGTTAGGTTTTATAATTTGGAGCTTTTGATTCTTACATTCTGGTTCTGTGATCCTGAGACAAAAAGTCACTTTGATCTTCGAGATGCTTTAGGAGATTTTATTTAATTTACTGGTCATAGATGAGTACATACTCCTCAAATCTTTTATCAGGCCCACGATGATAACTTCATGCTGCGGCTCACCCTGACAATGCCCAGAACATAAGGCCCAGCCTGCCCCCTCCAGTTAGCCTGACTGTACCCCCTACCACTCTTCCCCAAGCTGTGCTGCAGACAAAATGAAAAACGTGCAAAAAGAACTCTACTTCCGCTGTGCCTTTTCATTACCTCCCTTTTTAGTTACTAATGTCTACCTCCTTTCTTCCATCCCCAGGTGTGCCATAATTCCTGAATTTAAAAAAATCTGTATAGAGGAAGAATTGATACATGATATTAATTCTCAAATGCTTGAATTCTGCTAAGATCCCTTATGTAAGTTTTAGTAAGAATGTGTGTGTGTGTGTGTGTGTGTGTCTGTGTCTTAAATTATTTTGGTGATTCCTTCCTCTTGCATATAGAATCAGGTTTTGCTAGGTAGTCTCTTTTAGAAAAGAATTTTGTCTTGTAACCTCTAGATAAAGTCATTTTACAGGCTCTCCGTTTTCCATGATGTAACCACACTACTCACTGAGGCATGATCAACTTCTACAAAAATTATTAGAGAAGTGAAGTAATTATCCAATTGGCTCAGAGGAAACAATGAAGAGGATCCTGGGATTCACTTACTAATTTACTCATTTACTCTGCTAATGAATTTTAACTGTCTAGATGACCTGTTACACCTTTTAAAAGACAGGTGACCCTTAAACAACATGGGGTTAGAGGCATCAACTCCTGCACTCCAAAAATCTTTTGACTCCCCCAAAACTTATTCATAGCCTACTGTTGACTGGAAGCCTTTCTGATAACATAGTCTATTAACACATATTTTGTATGTACTATGTCCTGTATTCTTAAAATAAAGTAAGCTAGACAAAAGCAAATGTTTTTTCAAGTTGTTACAAATCTCCAAAACATTTTGCACTGTATATATCAAAAATAATCCACATGTAAGTGTTCCCATGCAGTTCAAACCCATATTGTTCAAGTGTCAACTGTATATGTGAAAATAGGGAGGGGGTGTTGAACACTTTTAATGGGTTTTCCTGAGTATAGAAAACCACAGTTTTAAACTGAATCTAATTCTCTTACTAGTTGACTATTGAAACTAAGGGAAAAGCCAAGGATACTTGGGTAATTCCACACCGAAACTGAATAATTATGGATTGATTGAAACTGTTTTAGCATAAAGAAAAAGCCCATCCAGATCAGAATAGTTTGATATAAATCTAGGAATGGAGTTGCTACTTCAGGTCCCAAAAGGAGACTCTATATGATATTTTTGAGGCTTACTAAACTGTTACTTAGGGGATAACCCACAACTTCTAAATTTTTGTTTTCTGTTAATACTTACTGTGCCATTTTGGAAGGTAGTTTTTCTGTTCAGGTTTCCCTAGTGGGGTTGCCAACTGTTACCTTTTAGGAAGGAATCCACCCCAAAATCTTCCCATCTAAGGAGGGCTCCCATGGTAAAGCCCAAGAAAGTCTGAGCCCAGTGTGGATATTTCTGCCTTGCCTAGAATCTGCCTATTCAAATGGGAGGAGCTGATACAGACATTAATTTTGAACCGCGAGTACTGTCTGACTGGAAATTCTTTCAGGAGGGAAATTTATAATAATCAGTCGCTGAAGTCACTTTGTGCAAACAGTCAGTGGCACTAAGTTCCTTTTCCCTACAGGCCAAAAAAGACAAGGCTTCCGGAGAAGTCAGGTGACAAAGAAAAGCAGAGTACTTCTTCCAAACCTCATGTAGAATTTGAAACCATAATCCTCCACCTTTGTTTCTTTTGTCCAGGGCTTTCGCTTGGGACACTCTTATATCACAAATACAGCAATTTTAATTGGTCTTTTGGGCACAATTTTTATCATTTATAAGCAAAAGAAGCCTTAGATAAATAGTAGTTTTGGTAATCTTGCTCTTAAACAGTAATACAGAAAAATCACTTCTCTCTGAACTTTCCAACAATCCTCACTGAAATTATAAACACACTTAGAAATATTTTAATGGTTTATCTAGGATACAAAAAATGCTCTTTTGAATGCAGGATTGATCTGACTTGCTTTATTCCTGTAAGAGACAACCTAATAAATTATATTTCTTAGTGGTGGTCATTCCTAATGGAAATGTCAATAAACTTTCTTTCAACAAGTGTTAAAAAATACTTGAATTGAAATCTGACAGGCTGTTAGGTCAGAACATGGGTTAAAGCTATTTAGTATTAAGTAATAGGTAAAACCCACACTTTAATTTCTTATAATTTATAATCGAACTGCATACTTTGAATACATAAATTTATGATAAGCTAGTTTTTTTGCTAGTAAGAAAAGTTGAATATATAATCTGAACTCTGTACAGATATCATTAAGCTGGCAAATTAAATATAAAACAGGAAATTTGTCAAGTCAAAATTATTTCATATTATACTAGAACTTTTCATCTACCTGAAAGTTAATGATGCAACATAGATTTATGTAGGAAATGATCTTAATCCTTGTGAAAATAGTGAAGTCATATACCAGGTTTAAACCAAGAAAAGCAAATGACTTGATGATTTTGTGTTTAACCTTTTCATTGTTGTTTCAGGCCCGATTTATTTTTTTATTATAAAAGGAGGAATCCAAGACAAAAAATTACCAACTCTGTTGTTTGCACTGTATGCCACGCCAAATTTAACATGTGGTTGTTTTCTCTGTTGCTTTCTTTGCTTTCTTATACATTTCAAATGGCTTAAATCATGTTCAAGAACAATAGCCATGAATTTCATTTCAAGCAAATAGAACTTTGCATTAAAAAACTGGAATAGCAAAAAATCACCCCAAACCAAAAAGTATCGAATTCAGGGCATCTACACACCAACAACCAGCCCTTGCTGGCTTCTGAGTTTTGGGTCAGAGAGATAGTTGGGCTTTCTAGTACACTCTTGGACCACCAACCTCTTTATCTAAGGCCTCTCATTTCTCCCTAGGTTACTGAATCTGCCTGCTGTCTGCCAAGGCTCCCCTGGCAACTGCTCAGCCTCCTCTATTTCAGCTAAGTTTCCCAGTTGCTTCCAGAGTGAACTTTTAAAAAGTCCTAATTGGCTAAGTGCTTTATTGACTTTTCATGTTGCAAGGATACAAACCAAAACCTGAATCTGGCCTGTTAGGCTCTAACTGGTGGGCTCCTTTGTCATGTCATCTTGGCTTCGTATCTGGTCTTCATCCACCTACAAGCTTCCAGTTCCTTCGCTGAACCAAATTTCCATCTACTCCAGGACCCAAAGGCTGGTGTGCATATTAGGAGAGTTCATGGTTGGAAAGCCCTCACATCATGCCTGGTACAGAGTGGACGCCCAGTGCATGTTGCTGTTATCATTGTTATTATTATCTGCACTCCAACCAAGTCACACACCCCTGAAAGGTTCACAGCCCACAAGGCCTATGCCATTAGTGTCTCATGTTTATACAGTCTGATTCTAAGACACACAGACTTACAAAAGGAACAATTCTGAATGCACAGAAGAGGATGAGAGAAACAGAATTAACACTGAATTCTCTTTGTCACACCTAGCTCGGGGTTTCCCATTTCATTCGTGAGGTGCAATCAATGCCAGCTCCATGCCATGCACTATTTTGATGGGATCATAATTATCCTTCTCATTAAAGCTCTTCATAAATATCCACACCGAAGACACACTCTCCCTTATTGTCGTCCTGCCTGGGTGAACTCTTACCTCTGTCAGTGTACTTACTCTACGCTAATGCTCCCGTATTCGGAGTTTGTTAAAAGAAATACAACCACCAAGAACTGTTTCCAAGAGCTCCCTGCCTTTTGGGTTGTATTCCCAGAAAAATGAATGTATTAGTTAAAATGGACTGTTCTTCCAAGAACCCAGGTTTTTATCGGGACTGAAGATCTGGCCCAAGATTAAACATTGCCAATAGTCTGAGCACATTGGATTATACCCCAACATCCCCTCCTTCCATGATGCAAAAGTCATTTGGTTAGTTCATGCTGATTTTGAGTTGAAACTGTTTTCCTGTCAGCTTTGCGAATCTAAGAAGATAGCTTTTAGCAACATCTTGATTTCATTTATTTTTAAAATACCCTCAAAAATCCTCTTCTGTTCCAAGTACCTTCTTATGAAATATGGATTGAGTTCTCGGGCTTGTCAGCATAGCTGCCAAAAAGACTGAAGGAAATTAACTAGAAGCAGAAGATGTGATAGTCACCGTACTGACGAGACTACAGACCAGTGTGGCTCCAGTAGGCTGCCTCTATTTTCATCTCTTATGCACTAGATGTATTAACTAGTAAGCTTTGTCCTGTGGGAAATAACTGTTACTCTTCTGAACACATCATCAAATTTAAGTGCATGATATACAATTTTTTAAAGTGTATGTAAGCTGTGAATGATATATATATGAATAAAGTATAAAGTAACATGAATCTTTTTAACAAATTTATTAATACAGTTACCATGAAGAATAGTCTTTAGAGGCTGTGTCTTTTCTAATTGAATTGCAATTCCTGAAAGTTTATTGAAATTCCTTTCAGAATGAAAGGTGGTGGTAATTCTTTGAGATTAAATATAATTCTTGAAAACTCACAAATAAGAAGCAGATATAGTAATGAATTGTTGCTAATGAAGTCATTTACAACTATAAATTCTATGTATAAATAAATATGTATATAAAGTTTGAATGGTATGACTGATGAAATAATAAAGCTCATTTACTCCAGACTCAAATTGCAAATGAAGATTGCTCTAAAATTGGAATAGCAGAAATGGTTTGAACATTGGCAAAATAGGCCCTTCAAGGGGACTGTCCAGGCACTTAAACAAATAATAAGTGCTTAGCCATTCCTAAACTAAGTCTTGTATATGTAATGAGATAATTGACACACATTCAATTTAGTTGAATGGACCTTACTCATTTGAATATATAGATTCCAAAGTATTTGTTGTATATCATTCTTATGTATATTTGGCAGTATAAATATAGAAGCAGCTTAGTTATGAACATGGATTCCAGACTCAGGCAGGCAGGGGACTGTATCCACATTTTCCAAGCCCTCTGCCTGTGGGGAATTTATTTAACTCTTTATATCTCATTTTCTTCATATGTTAAATATGAATGTTTGCTGTGTAGATTAAGTAAGATAATGTAACAGATAGCTTAAAAGGTATGTGGCACAATAAGTTTCCAGTAAATATATGATTAGTAGTTATTTTAAAAGATGCTTCTCTCAATCTGTGTTTATTTCCTATCATCAATAAGAAAATCATTTCAATACATTCAAAAGAATGGAGCAAACAAGTCAGTGTAGAAAAATCAAGCCTAACATCCCCCAAAAATTTAAATTGTTGTAGACAGGCTCAGTTATTAATGCATGTCATTAGCAAACGGCTTATATGAAATACTTCTGCATACAGAAAATTCAATGCCAGATGAAAAGAAAACTCTTGAAATCATAATTTTAATCTCTTCTACTTTTAGTTTGCCTTTTTATTTGGTTGGATATTGATTTCTTTTGGAGACGTGGGACAAAATCAGGGGCTTTGTTGGGAAAAGAGTGGGTTAAAAAAAGCCTTTGAGAAGCTTCCAGAATAGCCGCCAAGGGGAGTCATTACAGGTACTAGATTCCAGAATGTTTATTTTTCTTTCTCGCTGCTTTCAAATGGGTCAGCACTGTCAGGACAACAAGAAGTGAACAAAGATCCGTCTCCGATTACATTGGCTTCTGGGGCCGTCAACAAAGTAAACATGAGTCACCCCATGAAAAACACAACATTACCTGTTATTGGGCACTTGCAGGCCTGGCTTGCCCGCCAAGTGGCACAATTAATGAATCCACTTATTTCTAATACAAATAAACCAGAGAGAGGAGGAAGTGGTCAGCCGAAGCTGAATCTGTAAGCAAGATGGAGAGGTGGTTAATAAAAACACTCAAGGCTGACGTTTCCTTTTCATTTGAAACGTGTTTTTCTTGAGAATGACAGGATCTTACCAACAAGATTTAGTAAGCCTCAGCTATGTTAGATTTTCGATATGCGTTCTTTTTCTAAGTAGAAAAAAAATTGCAAAGGAAAATTTGTAAAGTTTATCATGGTCCCCTTGTACATGCAGTAACACAATTATTTTCATCTTTAGTCACTAGTGACTTAAAAATGGTGATGGAAACAAGGTATATCTTTTCTGCAGAATAGATTGTCATGAATTGTGAAAACATTAGAGTTGTTCATATCCTGTAATCAAGTAATTCTATTTATAGGAGCATAGGCTAAGAAATAATCAGAAATGTGTTCAAAAATATATGTAAAAGTACATTAGGAACACTTATTTTAATGATTACAAAATGGTTTACTCTAAAGTTACAAGAATAAATTGATTAAATAAACCATGGCATATCCATGTATTAGAATGCTATGATATTTTCAAAAGCATAGATAATGAGAGAAAACTCCTACAATATAAAGTGAAAAAGGTAATATATCCTACAATGGAAATTTGTATTCTTTTTTAAATTTTGTTTTTGTCATTTCTGTTTTAAATTTTTATTAGTTTTGTTGCAAATACACAAATATATAAGCACACTGACAAAATATTTGTAGGAATATTAAATATGTGATATTAACATGAGTTCCTTAGAGGGTTGCTATTAAAGGTGATTTTTTTAAAGGTGATTTTTAATTTTAATTTTCTGTGCTTTCAAGTTTTCTATAATGAATGTATGTTTTATAAAGTTTAATGCGAAAACATTGTGTATGGAAGACCTTACATCTTGGCCAGGAAATTATATGCTCAAATGGGGACATAATTTTTGAATACCACAGCAAAATAGCATCCTTTTGTTCCTTATTTTCATAGTAATATATTGTCTTGATGTCTAATCTAAATACTTCATGATGCAGTTTTACATATTTCCCATCCTCCTTTGCTGACATAAATTAATAGCAACTAAACACCATCCAATGTTTAAAACCCCACATATTTGGAGTCTTTCAGCCTCTCTCTCTCTTTCTTAGGCTCAAAAATGGCAGTCCCTTTAATCTTTTCCTATTGATCCTCTTTCTACTCTCTTAATCATTTCTGTATGATTACCAAAAACAATTCTGTCACTGCAAAATTTGAGAAAATCATGGAAAAAGGATTTGCAATACTATAATGCTTGACTAAGCCATAAAAATGATCCACATTTTTTCTGCATGCTTTTCCTTCCTTCCTTTGAACTAATTAAAAAGGAATCAAAGCATTTATAATTTTACATTTATATTTTAAATACATAACATCCTAAATTGGAAACAATGCTTTGGTTAAATTAGGAATGTATAAATTCTATTAAACCAATTTACAAATGTCTCAAAAGAATAAATATTATCACATACAATGTTTTTCAAAAGATATGGACCCTTATGGTATACTAAATGAAAATTTTGAAAATTAATTCACAATATATTTTGAATTCATTAGTTCAAACACTCATTAGAAACACCCTTACTGGGGACTTATATTGTGTTAAAAAATTATGACTCATAAATACTAGTGACACATGTATTCCTTCTTGTCATCTACTTTTTTTCTATTTATTTGTTTTTTAGTATTTTGCTGCTAACTACCTCAAGTTTTCCATATTCTAGGATATCTTTATGCTTGTTCAACTGTTACTTATATCCAAATCAGTATTAGCCTGTGGCATAAGATATAGACCACTATTATGACTGAGTTTACACTTAAATGTATATAATATACAATCTATTATACAACAAATATAAAATACACATAACATGCATATACTATATATTCCATATGTCACATGTACATATGTATGCATATACATATTATATGCATATGCAATATATATTATCTACAGTACAATATACGATATACATACATGTGTATATCATAGTGCTTCTTTAGGAATACAAAAAGATTATTTTCCATCACCTTAGAAAGATATGAAGGAAATTCTAAGCTTTAAAATCAAAGGAAATAATGACAATGAATATGTTCTTTGCCACTGCCACCTCTATGCTCCCATGCTTTACAAACATAATTCTCTAGTACAATATATAATCTACTGAGCTGATTACATTTTAAATGTCTTTGGGAAAGTTCTTCAACCAGCATTTTTTAAGTTTTCTGCTATTGCTTATCCTTTGCCAGACAGTAATGGAAACCTATCAATTATTTCTGCAAACTTAGTTATTTTGCAACTATTGGTAATGGGTATTGAGCACATGAATAATTCTTGTTTTTCTAAATCTGATTAAATCACATGCCTTTGTTAGAGCTCACTTGTGTCTTACAGATAGCTCTGATATCTCTTCAGCCTCGTATAGACTAGCTTAAACACTTTAGATTCAGGTAAGAGTGACTGCTTATGCATGCGCTTGTGTTTTACTCTCTGGCTGTCGTTCCACCTGGATATAATTTCCTAACTTAACTTGTTGAAGGGAAGTCCTTGTACCCCAGATCCTACTTCATCTTCAGGGCAGTTTGGGGCTTAACTTGAGCTGCCAAAGGTGCAAAGGTTAATCTAATTTAGGAAAATGGGTCTTTGTTTCTCCCTAACCAAATTCCATTCAGACAGCATAATAAAAGGAGTCACAGCAGAAAGAAATGGTCTTGCCATATATGTAATAGCAATGTCCAAGCAAGTCAAGTTCCAGTAAATTAACAACTGACCTACAATATAGAGATAAAAACTCTGTTCAGAAATGCTTCTTTAATTAGAACATGCCAAATATACGATATCACTCGTATACTGAAAAATCCAAATTTAGAACATAATTCTGGTCTGTACCTACCATTTCACCAAGGATTGCAAAACTACTACATTAAAGCAAAAATTAGGCTAACATTTTTCCTAAATGTTACATTCATCTTAGTTTAATCCTAGATGTCCAACAGCTTATTGCAGAGAGATATTTTGGGCTTTGAAACCAGAACTTATTTTCAGTCCTCCCTCATGAGATCAAACAAGTTATTTAATCTCTTTGATGATTAGTTTTTTCATCAGACCAATTGGTGGTGTTGAGTGTGTGTGTGGGGGGGAATATTACACAGAACTCACAGGGTTTCAGTGTGAGCAAAACCAAATAGTATGCATAACGTGCCTAGCAAAGTAGTGGCTTTACTATAAATCTTACCTCCTTTTTTTCCTTTTCTTCCACCTGAATGACCTTATTTAGGAATTTGTTTTATTCATTAGCTATTATCAAGTACTATTTATTTAAAAAAAGGATGTTTTCCTCAATTGATGATCAATGCATTCATTTATAAAACAAGCATAAACCCCTTTAAACATTAAAGTGGAAAATGCTTGGGAAAATATTACTCATTCTTATTCAAGATATTTATTCTCAGAATACTTGGAATAAAGACTCTTATTAACTATTTACATGATGTAGTCTGATTATTAGGAAGGCCATTCTTTTCCTTTTTAGGTAGAGTTAGGTGACATGGAATTTTGAAAAACGCAAAATTTCCAACCTTTGAAACATTAATTTCGAAATTTACATTTCAAAAAAAATGTAATAATTTTTGTGGGAAATGACCACTTTATTAGACATTGTACCTAACACAATGTGGAAAAGTTGGGGCAGGCTGCAGGCATTTGAAAGACTATTATTTTACTGCATTTATCTTGCATTTTAATACTTTCATAAAGTATTTCTGTTGATAACTACAGTACCTTGCTTTCTCTTATTTTCATACAGTCAACTTTCTATAAATTGGTCTTGAATAAACTGTAGGGAACATGATTTTATGTCAGGCTCCTGTGAAATTTGATTCTGGGAGTATGTGCTTCCAAGTTTTACTCCAATTTATATTTAACCTTAAATAATCTTATTTACATTGCACAGGTAGGAAATAATCCATGCTGTTCAATCACTGTCCATTGTTACATAAATAACAACAAAAGCTTCCCTGTAAGTACAGGATATTAAGTAAATAAACCCTGGAATGACCGAGCTACCTCTACTCACAGTGCCAAGAGATAGTTTCCCATAGCCCCAAACTCAGTCATAGGTCATCGTTTAAGGGTGTGGTCAGAGAGGAGAACGCACCCTCCGACATATCAAGAATGTGAAGGTGGTGACTTGATGTAAATAGTTCCCCACCCCAAGTAGGAATAATCACCACTGCGGTAGGGAAGCTGCGACCAAGGCAAGCACAGTTCTCTCCCTCCCGGGGCCACATTCTATTTTGAATACTAACAAGGGAACAGGAAAAAAAATACTGCACTTTAGACATTTTTCATTTACTTCTTGGCCCATTTCACTTTCTTTAACCATACTGCCTACATACACAACAACCCCAGCTCTTCCCAAGATCTCATTACCTTCTGGTCAAGGTATTTATCTTTTCTGTTCTTTGGGTTCCTTGATTTCTTGATCCTGTCTTCAAATCTGGTGATTGCTAATGTGAGTTGCAAAAGACAGAAACTGGCTATTTCTGGTTACAGAGACTGACTAGTCTTTCCTTTTTTCTTCAAAACTTAAATTCATTTAGCAAGTTATTGCATGGGTTCGTAAAATAGCCTTTCAAAATAAGTGTTACTAACTCCTTTCTAGATACAATAAAGAGAGCAGAAGACGAATTATATTTGTTTGGTCTTAGCAGTTGAAGAGTAAAACAGAAATAAATTACCGTCTCCTGAAATTTAAATCGCTCAATTTCTTTACTAGTCTAGCAGTTCAGTTTTTCCATTTTTTTAATGTAAATGTTACCTTCCTTTTTAAAAAGCAGCCTAAAAATACATTAGATAATATAAATGCCGCAGCTCAGTTAGTTGCTCCATTTTACAAGAACTAAATCAGTTTTGTTAGACTACAGAAAGGAAAAGAGTTCTTACTTTTGCCCGAAATTGTTAAACAGCATGCATGTATAATCTCTGGCCTGTAACTGAAAGAATACAGTTTTAATTTGCATTTAAATAAAGCAAATCTCCCATTGCAAAGAATTTTCTTTTATTAGTTCCCATAAACAAGATGGCATTAAAGTGCATAGCCTGCTTAAGAGGGACGGGTGGTAAATCAGGGGATAAGTAAGGCAATATTATGAAGAAAAAGCAAACCACTCCAGATACACTTAAATAGTCAACATTCTGAATTCTTGCTATCAATTAAGGAAATGTTCAGCCCTAAGAGATTTTTACTTACCAAGACTATGCTTTTAGAAGTGATACAAGACTGCCTAATTACTACCTAATTTATTAACAATTAATAAGTACCTAGTTTCCTATGCTACTATTATTTTATTTACATATGAATTAAGCATTTGCAAGCTATCTAGTCCATAAATGTTTTCACAAAATTTATTCAAGTATGTGAGCCTATGTACCTGTAAAGCCACCTGATGGTTTTCTGTAAGCATGGCAGATGTGGGCAGTGTTTGACCTGTGAGGCACGTGGGTTACAGTGTATTGCCCAAGTCCATGGAACCAGTTTAAGGGAAATACAGGTTCTACTGATCCACGTGTTGGGCTATTCCCAGGGCAACAAGGGGGAGCCACTCTCCACCTACAAGCAGCTCCTTTCATTTGTTTGTTCTTTCACTCAACACATATCTACTGTCTATTTTTTTAAGGCATTATCTCCTACTTCAGCTACCGATGACCCCCCTTCTATTTGGACTGTCTGGACTGCTGAGAGGAACGCCATGAGAACATTCTTGCTCTCCATGTCCTTGATTCCACATGCCAAAAAGAATTAAATTGCCCTACTCAGTGATAATTATTCATTTTAAACAAAAAATATTTCACTATTTTTTATCTGTAGGTTTTCTACAGAGTCACAGTAATAAAAGTTGAAGACGGGTTCCCATGCCCAAAGACCTCCAAACGGAAAGAATTACTAAAGAATGTTAGAATGTTTTTTACATCCAATAAACATGTGGAAAAATAAAGATGCCAAATTAGCTGGCTTGCCTTCAAATAATCAATAAGAATACTACTCATTTTTCTAAATTCAGATGCTTAACAAAGTGTATAATCTGTTAGACCCCTGGCATATTTCCTGCTTATGAGAGTCACACCCTTCTCTCTCTTTCTCTCTCTTTTCTCTCTTTTTGTGTCTCTGTCTCTTTCTCCTTCTCTCCCTCTCTCCAGCTGTGTCTCCCTCCCTCCATTTCTCCTTTTTTCTTTGTCCATCTCTTTTCTCTCTCCTTTGTTTCTGTGATTTTTTATTAAATTTCCACCTCCAAATGATAAATAAATACTTAATAAATAAGGAAATAGTAACATGTTATTTTAATAAGCATATGCTTGATCAAAATGCACTTGAGCATTTATTCAATAAACATTTATGGATAATGATGATTAAAAAGGTAGCACATGATTTTAACTTGACTTTCCTGAGTTACTTAACTTTCTTAAGCCTCAAATAATAATCCTATCTCAAAAGATTATACTGAGGAGTTTTGAGAAAGATTTAATATTGTGATGTTTAATGTAAGGTAGCACTACTGCAGTACAGTTTTAGGATAGCAAAAGCTTGTAATAAATTTTAGCTACTTCTGAGCATCCACTATGTACCAGTAATGAGGATAGAAGGGTGAATTAATAACAACAAAAATCATGATAGAGAAATCTAATGATAAAAAGAATTTTTGTTTGAATAATGTAGATCCTTATTTCTGTCATTTATTTTTATACTTAAGTCAAAATACTTAAAATTGAACATATGTTAGAGGGCTTTCTCTAATAATTTTATTCAGATCATTAACTGAAATAAAAATCTCACTTGTCTAGGTGTTTGGAATATTGTAAATGTTCACTAAAAGTTGTCATGCTTGTAATTGTTCTAGCATAAATACATATTTTTTAAAAAGTATTATGGTACTCAAGTCATAACCAGGTTTTTGTGATAACCTTAGGCTGCAGTTAACTGACCTGATTACCTGGACTCTTTGCTAGGAAGGTTTTTCTACGTCCAGTTACTTTGGTTCACTATAGCCCAGGTTGCTCTTCTGTATTCCATGAGGACTGACAGTAGCGCAAATTATGGCCAAGATGCAAATGAAACTGAGGCCTCAGTAAGCTGGATAAGTAATGACTATTTTACTGTTAAGCCCAAGTAAAAGTCATTTCAACCCAGTGCAACAAACATCTCTTAAGAGCTTACTGTGAGCCAAGCACTGTGATAAATACTAAGGATTCGGACACGAATAAGCTCCGGTCTTTCCTCTTGAGGTACTGATGGTCATTTGGGAGACATATGGATAAACAGATCATCTCAGACAGTGTGTTATAAATTGCATGAAGACCCACACAATTTTCTGTGTGTTGAAAAGTGTAGGAAAGGGGCACACAGTTCAGCCAGGAGTGTGTGGTAGACTGATGTCCATGTGTGAAGCATTAGGTAGGGTATTAGGGAAGATTTCCTAGAGAAGATAAAACTCTTATCAAATGTTATCCTAGAGTATACTTTTCTTTTGGTGGAAAATAAAATGACAGTGTTCATATCCTAATAATTGTCAAACATGATCTCCTCCAGGACACTTTTCCAATATTTGAATTTTCCATATGTGATTGTAATGCTTGGAAACTTACAGAATTTCATGGGTACCGCAGGAGCACTACCAAGGGAAGTTCTATATTCTAAGTTGGTAGTTGCAGAAATACGTAATAGCTCAATAGTCAGTGTTTATGGAAGAATGTCTGTCAGGTGAGTCCACACGTAGGTAAATATACTTGACCTTCAGGGCCAAAAAGCCAAAAACATGGGAACACTAATGTATTTGAACAAACATGTGTATATAACAAACAGTGTATAACTGGAATAGAAAATAAATAAAATCAAAAGACACCAGTATAAATAGCCTCACACACAAAAAGAAACTTCATTGTAAATAATAATTTCATATTAGTTTTAATTGACTCATTTTATCATCTTAGTTTGACAAGTTTTTTTTTCTTTTTGACAAGCATTGGAGGGCACCTTGCTCCCCACAGAATTACCGCTTCTGTAATCCACGTCTTCAAGTGTTCCACTTTAGCTTGCTGGACCCTCTGAGAGTGCTTGATTATGCCTGGCTTGCATAAAGGAGTCTGTTGTAGCTCTATGGAGACATCTTTCACTACCAGGAAAAAAACAAATCTACAGAGGGTGATATCAGGTAATTATGGTATTACAGGACATAGACAAGTACCACATGTTGTCCAATTTCCATCTTTCAACACCACTTGCTGACTATAGACAATTACCACACGTTATCAAACACAGGTGGTGTTCAACATATAGACTGCATTGAGTTGGGAGCATTGCTTGTACTAGAATCAATGTTACTACTTTTTAAAGATACCTTTGTGTCTACATACTAGGTTGTTTAGTTAAAAATTCTATTTGCTTTGTACAAATAGCTCATTCCTGAAAGCTCCAAAAACAGATTTTGCTTCCTAAATACATGGGTGTCTGTGTAGTTTAAAAATCACTTACAGATATTTAGAAATGCATACCCATGTATGGGATATTTGGCTCAGATTAACAGCAAGGGAATTTTGGCTGAAATAGAAAAATATATATTCTTTAAATAATCCTCAAACCTTATTGATAGGATAAGCAAATATATAATATAACTAGATTCACTGATTATGGCTAGACAATATCAAAGCAATTTTCTTCTAAGAATTGGCTTGGTGCTCATTTATGTAATGGATGTTTCTCATTTAAAAAATAAAAATAAAAGGATGTATTTTAACTGACTGAACTCCTAGAAGTCTATGGGGGCAGAAAGCCCAATGCTTTGTATCTAAGAATTTTCAAGTGTTGAATATTTCCATTATCTCTGTTTTTCTCTCCGCTGCAACTGTCAAAAATAATTGACTTCTCTTGAGTCACTAGTGACAAAGAAGTGCCCTCTTGGAAAAAGAGAACAAAGGAGAATGGTAACCATTTGGGTGACCTAAGTAAGTGCATGTGATGAAATAGATAAAGACAGCAGTCAGGGAACAAGAGAAAAGGTGTTTGATTCCTGACCTGGACAACCCTGACGTCAGGAAGTCATCCAAAGAGCTTCTTTCACCAGCGTTTGTTTAATACAAGTTATCACAAGACTTTTCATGACTTTTTTTATTTTTACATCAGGGTTAAGTAACTTTTCTATGAAAAAAAGGAACATGTACATAATCTTAAAACTAGTTTTAAAAACACATTTGTACAGATCCTTTCTAGATTTGGACATAATGAGGTATTGGTTTAAAAATAAAGACTTTCTACAGGAATGATTTACCCTAATATTTTCTTCTCTGTTTCTGTACTGACTACTTTCCCTCACTAAAATGTAACCTCCATGAGAAGAGAAACCTTGTTTGTCTTGTTCCATGTTAAAATTCTAGATAGAACAGCACTTTGCTCATAGGAGGGCTGCCAGTAAATATTTGTTGAATGGGTGTGAGTGAATAAATGAATGAATAAATTCATTAATTCTTAATTCTGAAGTATGTTCTCATTGTTCTTAGCAATGTATTAGTCATCTTTCTCTGCAGGATATAGAAGGCACTAATATATTAATACCAGATTTTCTTTCTATAAATGTTCTGCATGGTATTCTTAATAGTGTGCTATAGCTTAAAAAATATTGCGAAAAGTTACGATCATAAACCAAGTAGAGCAATCCTAATTAGAAAACAGATGCTGATGTAAGATCACGTTTTATCCTGGTACTCCCCAGTCTCAGTATAGTTGCCTTTTTAATAGATTGATGTTGCTGTGGCATAACAATTGGGGACAGTTCATATCAATTCTATGGTAAATAGGGAAACATTCTATATTTCCCTCAAATACTCTCATATCTCAAAAAGTTTATGTGCAGCAGAGTTAATAGCTGAACTGATAAGTCAGAAGTCATGGAGATGTACGTGTGGGCTCGCCTCAACACTGGATTCACTCAAAACTCACTATTTGTGAAAGAAAAAATAAATAAATGAAGAAAGGAATAAAGGAAGGGCAGAGGGAGGAACAAAGGATTATAAGAAAGGAAGTAAAGAAGAGAAAAAGCAAAGCAAAGAAAACCTATGGGAAAACACAGGGTCTGGGATAATGCAACCGTATCTCACTTTGAATAATCATAATAAAATAAAGATTATATCTTATCACTTTTTATTGTATCTGTGAAATGTTTCATAAGGTCAGATCAGTAGTCTAGGAGACAAAAGTCATCTTATGCTCCTAATCTTTTGGAATATAACTCAAAATGAAAAGGAAAAACAGTTCTTAGGAGTAATAATAAATTGATGACTCAGCGATTCCATTTGCCAAATAATGAGACTTTGGATAAGTAACACAGCCTTGCTAAGCCTCAGTTTCTTTAGATGTAAAGTGGGGAACCATAATACTGTTCCAGACTGTGATAAACACAGATACGATTTCACATTTGAAAGCACGTTGTCAGGTGCTTGACACCTAGATACTGAGTATATGTTGTGCTTTTTTTGTTTTCCCTTAAAGCTACTGTCAGTGAGTTACAGCTCCTCCTAAAACAGTCTTTTGTGGCAAATGGAAGCAAAGACTTCAGTTTTGTTGCATCATTAAAATTGTAGAATCTTATACAGTAACAAAATGTTAGATACTATCTACCATAATTGTATAGCCATTGTGAAATCCTTATCCATTCTCACCTTGAAAGTCATCAGGGGTGGAAGATCAGTGCCTCAAGTGACAACCCACTTCAGTTTTGATTGTCCTGAATTCTTTAGGATTTCCATAAGTTTTCCAGGTTGTGCCTTTAGCAATAGGTTATAGGCCTATAAAGCCTTCCATGTAAGCGTCTTTGAAAAGGTGTGAAGTTTGCCGTTCCTATTCCTGGAAAAATTTATTTTATCCATATTAAAAATATTTCCATTTGTTTTATTTCATCAAGTCATATGCTTTTCAGGCACATTCCTCTGGGGTGGATATATTAGATTTTACCAATATTCTTTTTATACAGTTACCTTCTTTGGGCAGTATGTTGTACTTCCAGTACTATTACTATCCAAATAGTTTCATTCAGTAGTTGTATGTTGGCTTAAGTTGAGCTTGCTAATCATCTAATGTTTTTAATGACACCATGACTGCTCTACCCTATGTCTGAGGAAATCTTAAAAATCCAAAATGAATATACCAGGGAACTTCATAAATACTTTAATTGCATTTCTTCTTGTCTTTTATGGTTCTTCTTGCCTATTACAATTTTGAATTTTTATTCTATCATCCACCATGTCAGTTTTTTTGCCATTTGTGAATTCAATATTCATAATTTGAAAGGTTCAGTCGTAAAGATAACTGTGGTTCTTTGACTTTATAGTCTCGTTAGAAAGGCTCACAAACTTAGGTCACTGCCAGATTTGAATCATGGTCATGGATGTCAGCCCAACAGCACAGCCAAGCACCCACCACCAGGTGTGAGGAATGGTTCCCGAGTATCAGAAGCAGAATGACAATCAATACCCAAGGTCAGACTTGCGTAAGAATCGGAGTCAGGCTGACAAAATCCAGGGAATATAAACCAATGAAAACTAAATGCTTTCAATCTGGAATTTGCAAATCAGGGAAGTGATAGAAAGAAATTGTAGTCTTGTTACTGCTGAAGGGAAGTATAACTAAAAAAATCTTTCATTTTGTTCTTTGAATCCTGAGACCTCCCAGGTAGCATCCAGTACTTTCAAAGACAGCTAAAATGTAGTAGTCGAGGTGTGAAGAAACATAGGCAGCACTCTTTTGGCAGAATATTTAATAAATGACATAGTAATTTGATAAAATAGAGCTCCTGAAGCCTATGACTATTCACATACTACATACTTTCAGTTCAGTTTATGTACTACCAATAAGACTCCTAGAATTTCTACTAAGCATTCCATGTTTTAGAAAAGAGAAATGAGGCATGCAAGCAAGATAGTCTACCTAATAAAATTCTTTCAAGTTCACACCTATGTAGACATATTGTACTAAATGCTAGTTCCCGATTCATTTTCTCAAAAACTCATTGAAAATTCCAGTTCCCACTATGACATTTAAAGAGCTTGAAAGTTTTCATTCCCAACCTAACAACAAATAAAAAATTGAACAAACTGAAAATCAATATCTTTTCTTAGATACATCAGAAAATTAAGTCACAGGGCATACAGCTATCCCCCAAAGTGGAGAGACAGTTGAATACACAGATCACAGGCTAGTGTGAGCAGAAGCTGCTGGAGCCAGGTTCTGGTGGGAACATATAGATGGTAACTGGGAAATTGCTGTAAGATAAACGTGGACTAGCTTGAGAGTCAACATATAGGAGCCCAGTCTGGGAGGAGCACCCACACTTTTGTGAGTTTTATCTCCAGAAGCTCCATCAGGTTTTTCATGGTGAGATCCAAGTAAAATCTCCTTGAGATCGCAGCAGCAACAGGGAAAAATAACCAGTTTGAAATACACCCAGGGGAAAAGATTCCATCAAAGTAATAGGCTAAAGAAGAAAAATCACATTATAATATCAATAGATATAGGACAAGCATTTGACAAAATCCAATACCCATTCATGATAAAACCCTTCATGAACTGAGAATGCATGGGACTTTACAACTCGATAAAGAACATCTACAAAATGCTTACAGATAGTATCATTCTTAACTGTAAGAATTTAGAAGCTTTGCTTCAAAGATAAGGAAGAAGATAAGAATGTAACCTCTTAGCATTCTTATTCAACACTGTACTAGAAGATCCAGCTAACACAATAAGACAAAACAAAGAAATAAAAGCTATGCAGATTCAGAAGAAGGATATAAAACTATGTTCACAGATGACATGATTTTCTATGTAGAAAATCCCAAAGAATTAAGAAAAAAAACCCTCTTGAAACTCATGAACAATTATAGAAAGCTTGTATCATTCAAGGTTAGTATAAAAAGTCAGTTAATTGATTTTCTATAAACCAAACAATGAACAGTTGGATTTTGAAATTAAAAATACAATGTCATTCACCTTACCACCCAGGAAAATTAAATAAGAATAAACCTAACAAAATATGTACCAGATCTATGTGTGGACAACTATAAAATTTTAACAAAAGAAATCAAAGAAGAGGTAAATAAGTAGAGAAGTATTCCATGTTCATAGGAAGATTGAATATTAAAATACCAGTTCTTTCCAACTTGATCTATAGACTCAATGCAATCCCAATCAAAATTCCAGAAACTAATTTTGGGGATATGAACAAAAATACTAATTCTAACAGCCCAGTAGTGCCAAACCAACACATTCTAAAGAAGCAGAAACCAGGGGACTGACATTACCTGTCTTCAAAATTCACTGTAAAGTTACAATAACTAAGACAAGGTAATATTGGTTAAAAAAGGAACCAGACAAACAGATACATGGAGCAGAATAGAAAGCCCAGAAATAAACCCATGCAAGTATAATTAACTGGTTTTTGACAAAGGAGTAAAGGCAAATGAATAGAGAAAAGGTAGACTTTCAACAAAAGGTACTGGAAGAATTGATCATCCATGTGCAAAATAATAATTACAATATGGGTACAGACATTACATCCCTCATAAAGATTAACTCAAAATGGGTCATGGATCTAAACTAATTCTAAAAAGGTGATATCAGACAAAATCTAAATTGATGAATTTTTAGATATAACATCAAAATTATGATCTATGAAAGAAAAATTGCTAAGTTAGACTTTATTAAAGTGAACACCTTCTGTTCAACAAATATTACAGTTAAAAGGATACAATCACAAGCCAGAGTAGGAGAAATAATTTCAAAGCATGTATTTGGCAAAAGGTTTGTATCCAAAATATGTAATGGATTCTTAAAACTCAGTCAGTACATAGACAATCCAATTGAAAAATGAGCAAAAGATTTGAACATCTGTATCACCAAAGAAGATTTACAGATGGCACATAAGCATATGAAAAAATGTTCAACATTATTTGTCACTCAAGATTTTTAAGTTAAAACAATGAGAATATCCTGTATATATAGTAGAATGACTAAAATCTAAA